>NW_026656846.1:0-5405 GCF_009828535.3 Hylobates moloch | reverse complement strand
GGGTGGCCAGAGAGAAAGGTCGGGTTACCCACAAAGGGAAGCCCATCAGGCTAACAGCTGATCTCTCGGCAGAAACTCTACAAGCCAGAAGAGAGTGGGGGCCGATATTCAACATTCTTAAAGAAAAGAATTTTCAACCCAGAATTTCCTATCCAGCCAAACTAAGCTTCATAAGTGAAGGAGAAATAAAATACTTTACAGACAAGCAAATGCTGAGTGATTTTGTCACCACCAGGCCTGCCCTAAAAGAGCTCCTGAAGGAAGCACTAAACATGGAAAGGAACAACCGGTACCAGCCACTGCAAAAACATGCCAAATTGTAAAGACCATCGAGGCTAGGAAGAAACTGCATCAACTAATGAGCAAAATAACCAACTAACATCATAATGACAGGATCAGATTCACACATAACAATATTAACTTTAAATGTAAATGGGCTAAATGCTCCAATTAAAAGACACAGACTGGCAAACTGGATAAGGAGTCAGGACCCATCAGTGTGCTGTATTCAGGAAACCCATCTCACGTGCAGAGACACACATAGACTCAAAGGGATGGAGGAAGATCTATCAAGCAAATGGAAAACAAAAAAAGGCAGGGGTTGCAATCCTAGTCTCTGACAAAATAGACTTTAAACCAACAAAGATCAAAAGAGACAAAGAAGGCCATTACATAATGGTAAAGGGATCAATTCAACAAGAAGAGCTAACTATCCTAAATATATATGCACCCAACACAGGAGCACCCAGATTCATAAAGCAAGTCCTGAGTGACCTACAAAGGGACTTAAACTCCCACACAATAATAATGGGAGATTTTAACACCCCACTGTCAACATTAGACAGATCAACGAGACAGAAAGTTAACAAGGATATCCAGGAATTGAACTCAGCTCTAAACAAAGTGGACCTAATAGACATCTACAGAACTCTCCACCCCAAATCAACAGAATATACATTTTTTTCAGCACCACACCACACCTATTCCAAAATTGACCACATAGTTGGAAGTAAAGCTCTCCTCAGCAAATGTAAAAGAACAGAAATTATAACCAACTGTCTCTCAGACCACAGGGCAAACAAACTAGAACTCAGGACTAAGAAACTCACTCAAAACCGCTCAACTACATGGAAACTGAACAACCTGCTCCTGAATGACTATTGGGTACATAATGAAATGAAGGCAGAAATAAAGATGTTCTTTGAAACCAACGAGAACAAAGACACAACATACCAGAATCTCTGGGACACATTCAAAGCAGTGTGTAGAGGGAAATTTATAGCACTAAATGCCCACAAGAGAAAACAGGAAAGATCCAAAATTGACACCCTAACATCACAATTAAAAGAACTAGAAAAGCAAGAGCAAACACATTCAAAAGGTAGCAGAAGGCTAGAAATAACTAAAATCAGAGCAGAACTGAAGGAAATAGAGACACAAAAAAATCCTTCAAAAAATTAATGAATCCAGGAGCTGGTTTTTTGAGAAGATCAACAAAATTGATAGACCGCTAGCAAGACTAATAAAGAAGAAAAGAGAGAAGAATCAAATAGATGCAATAAAAAATGAAAAAGGGGATATCACCACCGATCCCACAGAAATACAATCTACCATTGCAAATAAAATAGAAAATCTAGAAGAAATGGATAAATTCCTCGACAAATACACCCTCCCAAGACTAAATCAGGAAGAAGTCGAATCTCTGAATAGACCAATAACAGGTTCTGAAATTGTGGCAATAATCAATAGCTTACCAACCAAAAAGAGTCCAGGACCTGATGGATTCACAGCTGAATTCTACCAGAGGTACAAGGAGGAACTGGTACCATTCCTTCTGAAACTATTCCAATCGATAGAAAAAGAGGGAATCCTCCCTAACACATTTTATGAAGCCAGCATCGTCCTGATACCAAAGCCAGGCAGAGACACAACCAAAAAAGAGAATTTTAGACCAATATCCTTGATGAACATTGATGCAAAAATCCTCAATAAAATACTGGCAAACCGAATCCAGCAGCACATCAAAAAGCTTATACACCATGATCAAGTGGGTTTCATACCTGGGATGCAAGGCTGGTTCAACATACGCAAATCAATAAATGTAATCCAGCATATAAACAGAACCAAAGACAAAAACCACATGATTATTTCAATAGATGCAGAAAAGGCTTTTGACAAAATTCAACAACGCTTCATGCTAAAAACTCTCACTAAATTAGGTATTGATGGGATGTATCTCAAAATAATAAGAGCTATCTACGACAAACCCACAGCCAATATCATACTGAATGGGCAAAAACTGGAAGCATTCCCTTTGAAAACTGGCACAAGACAGGGATGCCCTCTCTCACCACTCCTATTCAACATAGTGTTGGAAGTTCTGGCCAGGGCAATCAGGCAGGAGAAGGAAATAAAGGGTATTCAATTAGGAAAAGAGGAAGTCAAACTGTCCCTGTTTGCAGATGACATGATTGTATATCTAGAAAATCCCATGGTCTCAGCCCAAAATCTCCTTAAGCTGATTAGCAACTTCAGCAAAGTCTCAGGATACAAAATCAATGTACAAAAATCACAAGCATTCTTGTACACCAATCACAGACAAACAGAGAGCCAAATCATGAGTGAACTCCCATTCACAATTGCTTCAAAGAGAATAAAATACCTAGGAATCCAACTTACAAGGGATGTGAAGGACCTCTTCAAGGAGAACTACAAACCACTGCTCAATGAAATAAAAGAGGATACAAACAAATGGAAGAACATTCCATGCTCATGGGTTGGAAGAATCAATATCGTGAAAATGGCCATACTGCCCAAAGTAATTTACAGATTCAATGCCATCCCCATCAAGCTACCAGTGACTTTCTTCACAGAATTGGAAAAAACTACTTTAAAGTTCATATGGAACCAAAAAAGAGCCCGCATTGCCAAGTCAATCCTAAGCCAAAAGAATAAAGCTGGAGGCATCACGCTACCTGACTTCAAACTATACTACAAGGCTACAGTAACCAAAACAGCATGGTACTGGTGCCACAACAGAGATATAGATCAATGTAACAGAACAGAGACCTCAGAAATGATGCCGCATAGCTACAACTATCTGATCTTTGACAAACCTGACAAAAACAAGAAATGGGGAAAGGATTCTCTATTTAATAAATGGTGCTGGGAAAACTGGCTAGCCATATGTAGAAACCTGCAACTGGATCCCTTCCTTACACCTTACACAAAAATTAATTCAAGATGGATTAAAGACTTAAATGTTAGACCTAAAACCATTAAAATCCTACAAGAAAACCTAGGCAATACCATTCAGGCCATAGGCGTGGGCAAGGACTTCATGTCTAAAACACCAAAAGCAATGGCAACAAAAGCCAAAATTGACAAATGGGATCTCATTAAACTAAAGAGCTTCTGCACAGCAAAAGAAACTACCATCAGAGTGAACAGGCAACCTACAGAATGGGGGAAAATTTTTGCAACCTACTCATCTGACAAAGGGCTAATATCCAGAATCTACAATGAACTCAAACAAATTTACAAGAAAAAAACAAACAACCCCATCAAAAAGTGGGCAAAGGACATGAACAGACACTTCTCAAAAGAAGACATTTATGCAGCCAGAAAACACATGAAGAAATGCTCATCATCACTGGCCATCAGAGAAATGCAAATCAAAACCACAGTGAGATACCATCTCACACCAGTTAGAATGGCCATCATTAAAAAATCAGGAAACAACAGGTGCTGGAGAGGATGTGGAGAAATAGGAACACTTTTACACTGTTGGTGGGACTGTAAACTAGTTCAACCATTGTGGAAGTCAGTGTGGCGATTCCTCAGGGATCTAGAACTAGAAATACCATTTGACCCAGCCATCCCATTATTGGGTATATACCCAAAGGAGTATAAATCATGCTGCTATAAAGACACATGCACACGTATGTTTATTGCGGCACTATTCACAATAGCAAAGACTTGGAACCAACCCAAATGTCCAACAACAATAGACTGGATTAAGAAAATGTGGCACATATACACCATGGAATACTATGCAGCCATAAAAAATGATGAGTTCGTGTCCTTTGTAGGGACATGGATGAAACTGGAAAACATCATTCTCAGTAAACTATCGCAAGGACAAAAAACCAAACACCGCATGTTCTCACTCATAGGTGGGAATTGAACAATGAGAACTCATGGACACAGGAAGGGGAACATCACACTCCAGGGACTGTTGTGGGGTGGGGGGGGGGGGAGGGACAGCATTAGGAGATATACCTAATGCTAAATGACGAGTTAATGGGTGCAGGAAATCAACATGGCACATGGATACATATGTAACAAACCTGCACATTGTGCACATGTACCCTAAAACCTAAAGTATAATTTAAAAAATATATAAATATATAAATAAATAAATAAATAAATAAATAAATAAATAAATAAGATACATCTCTTTATAACATGGAATATTAATACAGAGTCTAATATTATACATATCAATATAGACAAATCTAGGCAGGGCACAGTGGCTCACACCTGTAATCCCAGCACTTTGGGAGGCCGAGGCAGGAGGATCATCTGAGGTCAAAAGTTTGAGACCAGCCTGGCCAACATGGTGAAACCCCATCTCTACTAAAAAGATAAAAAATTAGCCAGGCATGGTGGTGGACACCTGTAATCCCAGCTACTTGGGAGGCTGAGGCAGGAGAATCGTTTGAACTTGGGAGGCAGAAGTTGCAGTGAGCCGAAATCATGCCATTGCACTCCAGCCTGGACAACAAAAGCAAAACTCTATCTCAAAAAAACAGACAAACAAACAAAATAGACAAATCTCAAAAACTGTCAGGCAAAAAATATAGGTAGCTGAAGTACACATAAAATTTCACAACACATATATAAAGCTGGAAAATACTCAAAAAATATGGTAATATTTATGGATAATACATGCATAGAAATGATAAGCAGCAAATTCAAGATTATATAATGTTCATGATAATAAATGAACACTCATATGCCCCACAGCCCTGCATAAAAAATAAACACCTCAGAGAGAACTGAAGCTTCATCTCAGAGCTCACAGCCCTGCCTCATTCATCCAGAGGTAACCATTTTCCTGAATTTGCTTCTTTAATGTTAGCACATTGCCCAGGACTGTATATAACCAGGGCAATAGCCTCTTGCAAAACATGATGCCTTGGCAGAAAAGTCTGATAGGGTCAAAAAGACCTCATTTCCTTTTGTGATAAAGGCAGCCTGGAGGAATGAAGAAGGCCTGAGCAGACCTCCCCAGGGGAGCCAGGGCCATAACAGCTGCCCTGGGCAGATAACAGCCCAGCTCTAGGGCTGGGAGAGGAAAGCTAGATGCAATGGTTAGGATGGTGAGCTGTAGCTGGCTCTGC
>NW_026656845.1:0-5406 GCF_009828535.3 Hylobates moloch | reverse complement strand
TTTTCTACTTGAATCTTTTATATTTTTTCACTTGTCAATTTTTATGTAACTGTTTTTCTTTTTAAAAGCTCAAATTTTTAAATCTTTATTTAAACATTTAAAGTTTTCATTTAAATCTCTTGAACTTATCTAAGGTTCTTTTTATTTTACAAGTCTCTATTTTCTTCCTATATTTTTTCAATTTTTGTCTTTAAACACATTTTGTCTTTTTGTCTTGAATTATTCTAAACTTTCCTCTTTTAAAACTTTTCTCTAAAATCTGAATTGCATTCCATTCTGTATTTTTGAAAATTTATTTCTTAATCATTATAGAAGTAATTTTGTTAACACTTTTTAAAATATGTATATTTTATACTTTAATTTTGAAATATCTATTTATATTATTTTCCTTCATTTGAAACTTTTAAGATGTTCCTTTGCTTCTAGCTTTAATTTTTAACAGTATTTTCTTCCTTTTTTTGGTAAACTTTCATTTTTAACCTTGTTCCTTGTTTATTTTACATTTTTAAACTTTAAGAATTTAATTTTCTTTGCTTTTAATTTTTAAAATTCTGAAACTTCTTTAAATTAAAAAATTATTTTTAACTTTTAAAATATTTCTTTTAAAAATAACAACTTAAATTTTTTCCAACACTTAAAAATGGTTTTTTCTTTTAAAACCTTAAAAATGATTTTTTCCTTTTTAAATGTTTTTCTTTTAAAGCTCTTTAAACTTTATTTTAAAATATTATTTTTCTTTCAAACTATTTGGCTGGTCAGCCACAGCTGGAACACCAATTGTGAAGTTTTTGCTGATAAAGGAATACTCCCTGACTTCACAAGATATTTCTGTAGAAACAAATGACATATAGTAGCATCAGAACACCTCTACTCCCGTTGTCCCCACCTAAAGCATTCTTTCCATTTCATTATGCTTTATGTGACCATTTTCAACCTCTTCTCCCTCTCCCCATTTCTTAAGGTTGAATGGTCACTGGTTAGTATTCATTTTTTTCTTCTGACAGACCCACGGGCCATGCTAAAATAGGTTCTTTACATCAAGATACTAGCTGTCATATAGGTGTTATTGTCATTGTCCATTCCAAGTAGGTCTGTGTGTCACTTCAAAATCCTTGCCTAATCATTTACTTTTTTTTCAGTGAGTGATCTGGTAAGACTAGTCTTTCTCTAGACCCTGTTTGTGATAGAACAGTAAATACCCTTCACTGTAGAGTAAGTCCTCAATGGTAGCCTTGGTGATGATGGCATCATCACAGCTGAACCACTGGTCCTTTTGTTGCCGGATAAAGCTGGTATAGTGGCCACTTTCCAAAGTTCCATGGTGATTAATCACTGCAAACAAGGAATACTTATTCTCATTGGGCACACAATCTGTTGGTGGCTGGCCTTCTTTCATTCTGCTGTCTTTAGTAGAGGCCAAAAACGGAGTCATGTCCAGCTCCAAGGGAAAGGAGATAAAGGTATTAATCTTTCGCCTCTGTTTGCCTACATGCTCAAACCGCTTGAGATGAAAACAAGCCACAATGGGTAATTTTTTCATTGTGAGCTGTTTAGTAGACTCCTGGTAGCTTTGGCAACTATTGCATTTGATTTTGGCACTGCTTCCTAGGTGCTCTGGCCTTGTAAACCACTGTAGGCAGTCTGTAAGTGAGGGGATTCCTGGTATGTGGTCATCCCTGCTCACTGTGCTGTCAGCCCTCTCTGGGTTCTGGGAATCGAATGTGGCACAAGAGCCAGGCAAGTCCAAACTGATGTCCCAGCATGGGTCTATGGTGGTAGAAACACTATGGCAGGCTTGACATGTGACATCTGATTGCAGGCCACCTGTAAAGATTTGGTCTATGATGCAGTTACAGCAGTTGGGGTTATTGGCCTCCTGCCCACCACTATCATCTTTGCTGTGTCTATGTAGCACGTCTAATATTGCAATAAGGAACTCATGGGCATCCTGCTGCCTGTACCCTGCTAAATGTTCTGCATGGATCCATATCAGATGCAGTAACTTATAGGGAATGTGAGGAGTTCGGCTCCCAGAGTACATAGCATGAAAAAGCGAAGACATTTCACAGACCAGACACAAGCTGGGGCTTGTCATTATACATTTGTGCTTGTCAGAGAGGAAGAAATCTTTCAGTAGAGGAATATGGGTAAGTGCCTGGACGATACAATTCATAAAACAAGTGTTCCCAAGATTGATTAGCCCTCTCAGGCCTACAGTATAGACTGACTTTTTTCTTCTCTTTTTCTTGGGTTTCACCAATTTTGGCTCCTGTTCCTTTGTCTCACAGGTTGATTGCTTGTCTTCAAACCCTGATGTCATAAACTGTTGATGAGAAACATCTGTTGAGGTGGAAGTTAATAATCTCAAAATTTTTTCTTTTGTTTCTTTGGCAATCTGTTCTATGTCTTTGTCATATACATAATCCTTACACATGAAGCAATATATGACCCCATGATAAAGGTCTACAGCTAAATGGTGCTGCTTTGTTTCTGCATGTTTGTGAATATGTTTCTCAGTGAAGCAGCCAAAAAAGACACAGGAGAGACAAGAGTGGAGTCTGTTCATATGGGTACTACATACGTGACAGATGCATGACTTTGCTTTACGTTTCCTAGTCTCTGGGGTCCCACTCCAAACGAAACGCTGGTAGATCAACCTCAGGTTCTTTTGCCAGTTCTTACCTACTTTAAAGCTCTCCACATGAGAGCAGCCTGTGGGACCCTGACCAAACTCGACCTCCAGCAACCAGTCCCCTAAGCCGCCAGGATCCCCCGACCCGTCTAGGTCACCAGAGCAGCTTCTCCGTGTCTGAGGCCTGGACCCAGGCCTGGATCTGCGCCGGGATCCACGCCAGGCCCTCGGCCGCGGTGCGGGTGGGGGCGGGGGTGGCGGCGGGGGCGGGGGCGGGGGCCGGGCTGGAGGCGGGGGTGGGGCCGAGAGCCCAGGCTGGCTGCGGGAGCGGGCCCGGGGCTGGGGCCGAGGGCGGGGCTTGCGGCGCGGGCAAACGGGCGAGGAGCTGCTGTGACAGCGAAGGGGGATTGAAGGGAGCACCTTCTCGTCGCCGCCGCTGCTGCTCCACGTCAAGTTCTCCTCCGGCTCGGGCTCCCGCTCCTGTAATGGCTCCAGCTTCATCTCCTCAGCTTCCCGTCTCGAAGACGCCTTCGTAGCCCCTGCCGCCGCCTCCTCCATTTTCCCCGCCTTCTCAACCGCCTCCTCAAGAGAGGCTCCTCCCCCACCTCCGGAGATCCAGCGGGCCCCAGAGCCGGAGGGCAAAGAAGTTTCTCGAACCTGGGCCATCAGCTCACTACCCGACCTGAGGAGCAAGGCGTTTGGAAACGAGCTGCGACTGTAGATGAAACGAGACAGAGACTTCTGTGAATGATCTGCCCAGCGTCATGGCCGCGGTGCGCAGTTAGCGCCCCCAGGACCCCTCCCATCGGCCCTTGAGCTCAGCTCGCGGCTTCTGTCGGCTCCACCCACTCAACTGAGAGGCCCCTGGAGCTGATGGGGAGACCGAGGCGGTTACCTGCTTTAAAGGCGATCAGATCATGCAGGGGCCAGGGGACTGGGAACAGAAGGCTAGCGAGCGGTGGGGGTGGGGAACGGCCTGAGCTTTAGGACAGAAAGGATGGAAACTTCTTTAAAAAAGGCGCCACCCTCTGACTGCTTTTTTTGCGCCCTGCGCAGCCTCGCTTTGGTGCAGCTTCCTCTGACGTTCTTTCCCTGTATCCTAAAAACACTTGGGTCAACATTTTCTCTCCAAAATGGCTGAAAGGACGCACTTTTGGAAAATGAACTCACAGGAAGAAAGTGTCCCTCTGCTTCTACCTTACCTATACTTCTGTGACCCGGTGTGTTCCACTCTAAGCCGTTGCCCCTCAGCGCACTTTCGGTCCGCCCAGCTCTTGCGCCCTCTCACGCTTTTTCGCGCTTGTGCTCTCACACCCCTTTTCTTGCTTCTGCGACTTCAATTCCTATGATTTCTCCTAGAATTCGGATTACTACTCCCTCCCTTCAGGCATTTGCCACCTCTATGGCCACCACTATCCTCGCGCGACCCCCGAAGTCCCCGCTCCCTTTTCCCTTTCCTGCCCCCGCAACACCCCCAGCCCGGCAGTTTGTTTAAAGGTCTGGGTTACCTTGGGCCCCAGGCGCGTGATACAGAACGTCAGCAACTGCTGCTGTCCAGGCGCTCCTCAGCCAGCCTTCTCTCCTGACCTCTCCTCAGGGCTGGTCACAAGGGGGCCGCCCCCTGGCCCCTCCCCTCTCGACGTGCGGCCCCCAACCCCGGATTCTGCCCTCCTGCAGTGATGAATGGCACCGCTGTCCCGCGCAGGCAGGCAAACCTCTTCCTGAAACAGACTCTACTGGAGGCAACAGCAGCAACAGATTCTACAGAAAGCCCCTGAAATGGAGGCTCAGGCCTCACCTAGCTCCAGGCCCGCACTCCACAGAAAAAAAGATTCACCCGGCGTGGGGGTGGGGGCTTCCAGAGATGGCAACCCTCTGGCAAGGATCCCTCAGGATCCTGTCAGAGTCTGGGAGTTGACTGAGGGAGGGAGGGAGGGAGAGAGAGAGAGAAAGAGAGAGAGAGAGAGATTATCCCAGAATGTGCAGGGGAGGAAGCATAAGCAAGGGTTCAGTCTCAGAGAGACCTGAGCCCAGGCACATGCTTGCTGTCTGACCTCGGATAAAACATTTAACTTCTCTGAGCCTTAGTTGTGTCAATTTTTAAAGAGAAATTGAAATAATAGCCCTAGCCCAATGTGAACACTAAGTCATAGTATATATCAAGTAAAAGACCTTTTTGGCAAGCTGTATCTTTCACACTTCTTTTTTCAGTCGCCACCTGAAAATCAGCATAGAGAACAACTCCTGATGCAGAGTAGAAGAGAAGAGAATGCCTTTCTCTTTTGAAGCTCTCTCAAAGTTATGGCTCAGTTCACCCGATGATCCATCCTAGGCAGTTCATATACAGGAGCATGCATTCAACAAAGATGCCATAGGTGCATTATAGCGCTAGATTGTGCTGGGAGAAGCACAAGATACAACTGTTTGTGTCCTGAAGTCCATAGGCCAGGAGACTTTTCCTTTTCTTTGACAGATCCAGCATCCAAGGCGACAACCTGCAGGAAAGCTGTCTCCAGGGCTTGTTGCCCTTCCGATCCAATCCCAAGAAAATTACGGTTTATTACACCGGATGTTTAATGCTACATTTAATCTCTCTGAGAAAGTCACACACCTCCCCTCAAAACCTCACCATTAGGATTCAGCTCTCTTAACTTGGCAGTGGCATCTAGTGGATACCTCCACACAATGGATATCAGTGATTTTGTGACTTGGTTTAGATTCGACCATATCTCAGTCACAGTACAGGAACCTGGAGGGAAAATGCTTTGGAATTA
>NW_026656844.1:0-5407 GCF_009828535.3 Hylobates moloch | reverse complement strand
AAAGGACATGAACAGACACTTCTCAAAAGAAGACATTTATGCAGCCAAAAAACACATGAAAAAATGCTCATCATCACTGGCCATCAGAGAAATGCAAATCAAAACCACAATGAGATACCATCTCACACCAGTTAGAATGGCGATCATTAAAAAGTCAGGAAACAACAGGTGCTGGAGAGGATGTGGAGAAATAGGAACACTTTTACACTGTTGGTGGGACTGTAAACTAGTTCAACCATTGTGGAAGTCAGTGTGGCGATTCCTCAGGGATCTCGAACTAGAAATACCATTTGACCCAGCCATCCCATTACTGGGTATATACCCAAAGGACTATAAATCATGCTGCTATAAAGACACATGCACACATGTTTATTGCGGCACTATTCACAATAGCAAAGACTTGGAACCAACCCAAATGTCCAACAACGATAGACTGGATTAAGAAAATGTGGCACATATACACCATGGAATACTATGCAGCCATAAAAAATGATGAGTTCGTGTCCTTTGTAGGGACATGGATGAAACTGGAAAACATCATTCTCAGTAAATTATCGCAAGGACAAAAAACCAAACACCGCATGTTCTCACTCATAGGTGGGAATTGAACAATGAGAACTCATGGACACAGGAAGGGGAACATCACATTCCGGGTACTGTTGTGGGGTGGGGGGTGGGGGGGGCGGGGACAGCATTAGGAGATATACCTAATGCTAAATGACGAGCTAATGGGTGCAGGAAATCAACATGGCACATGGATACATATGTAACAAACCTGCACATTGTGCACATGTACCCTAAAACCTAAAGTATAAAAAAAAAAAAAAAAAGTAGTTAAATCAGGGGGATGCAATCACAGGTAATTTTCACAATTGTGTTTTCTGAAATTTCTAAGTAGCAAAAATTGTATTTAATAAAAACCAATAAGGCCAGCACAGTGGCTCACACCTGCAATCCTAGCACCTTAGGAGAATCACTTGAGGCCAGGAGTTCAAGACTAGTCTGGGCAACATAGCAAGACGCCATCTCTACAAAAAAATAAGAAAATTAGCTGGTCATGGTGGCATGCACCTGTTGTCTTAGCTACTCAGGAGGCCAAGGCAGGGGGATTGCTTGGGCCAAGAAGTTCGAGGTTGCAGTGAGCTATGACTGCAGCACTGCACTACAGCCTGGGTGGCACAGCAAGACCCTGTCTCCAAAAAAACCAAAACCCCCAAACCAGTAAGACTAATATCTTTTATAAAACTTAGAACTTGTATTTTCTCTTTCTTTTCTTTCTCTTTCTTTCTCTTTCTTTCTTTCTTTCTTCTTTCTTTCTCTCTCTCTCTCTCTTTCTCTCTCTCTTTCTTTCTTCTTTCTATTTATTTTTTTTTTTTGTGATGGAGTCTTGCTCTGTCACCCAGGCTGGAGTGCAGTGGCGTGATCTCGGCTCACTGCAAGCTTCACCTCCTGGGTTCACGCCATTCTCCTGCCTCAGCCTCCTGAGTAGCTGGGACTACAGGCGCCCGCCACCATGGCTGGCTAATTTTTTGTATTTTTAGTAGAGACGGGGTTTCATCATGTTGGCCAGGATGGTCTCGATTTCCTGACCTCACGATCTGCCTGCCTCATCCTCCCAAAGTGCTGGGATTACAGGCGTGAGCCACCATGCCCGGCCAGAACTTATATTTTCTACTAAAGAATTTCGGTACATTTATATCCAATGTCAAATGCTCAAAAAGCTAAGTGAATGGAATACAAAAAGGTCCCAGTTCAAGCTCCTGTAATTAAACATTCAATCCTCTCTGCTGAGTGAGCTTACATGTAGTCGTGGGTAAAATCCTCAGTCTATTCCCCACTCACTCACAACTCCTTAAAATGGGATAACAAAGGCTTCAACTTTGTCTTTAAAAATATTTTCTATTGCACAGATTTCTGTTAACATTATTAAGCAAAGTACTGACACATGCTATGACATGGATGAACCTTGAAAACATGCTAAGGAAAGAAGCCAGGCATGAAAGGTTGCATATTGTCTGATTCCACCTATGAAATATCCAGAATAGGAAAATTTATTGAGACAGAAAATAGATCAGTGGTTGCCAAAGGCTGGTAATAGGGAGAAATAAGGAGTAACCAGCAGATAAGTGGTCTGTGTTTTAACAGAAAAAATGAGCATGGAAAGGTAAAAATGAGAATCCAAAGACAGGACAAAACTCACCCTCCCCAAGAGACTGTGGGGAGACTTCCAGCAACATGATGATAGCACATTTGAGTCCTAAAGGAAAAGATACCTAAACGAAGCCTAAACTGAAGCCAAGATGAAGAGGCAGAGAAGACAGAGCAGCCAAGGTGAAGGTGAGAGACCAGACCTGAGGCTACGTGTGTGGCCTTGGGCCCATGGCCTGCTTCTAAGTCTTAGGCATCTGCCAGGCTTACCTTCCCACCTCATGGGGCTGCTGAGTGTTAAGTGTGTCAGATTTGGGTAAAGCCATGTTAAGGACTGTAGCAGGCAAGGATTCAATGAGCAAATGCATTCATTGTGCCAGGCACCATGCTAGGGGCCAGGGATAAGTAAAATATGACACAGGTCCTTCTCTCAAGAACAGACGGTTAAGAGTTTCCGGCAAGTATGCAAGCAACTGCAATACAGAGTGCTGATTGCTATGGCACGGGAGAGAATAAGATGCCTTATCAGCTCACCAAGATCAGTAAGTCAGGGAGGCTTCCCAAAGTGACACCTAAGCTGGAGTAAGAGCTAACCAGGTGACAGGAACAGAAGTTGTTTCAAACAGAAACAGGCATTTGTACTTGCAAATGCTTAGACAGGGTTGGCAAACTATGGCCCCATGTTCCCCTCTCCCCTTCCTTTTTTTTTTTTTTTTTTTTGAGACAGAGTTTTGCTCTCTCACCCAGGATGGAGTGCAGTGGCGTGACCTCGGCTCACCACAACCTCCACCTCCTGGGTTCAAACGATTCTCCTGCCTCAGCCTCCTGGGTAACTGGGACCACAGGCGTGTGCCAGCATGCCTGGCTAATTTTTGTATTTTTAATAGAGAGGGGGTTTCAGTATGTTGGCCAGGCTGATCTCAAACTCCTGACCTCATGATCCGTCCACCTTGGCTTCCCAAAGTGCTAGGATTACAGGCGTGAGCCACCGCGCGCCTGGCCTCCCCTCCCCTTTTTATGTTGAGGTGACAGTCACAAAACATAAAATAAACCATTTTAAAATGTATGATTGAATGGCATTTAGGACATTCACAATGTGTGGAACCAAAACCTCAGCATAGTTCCAAAACATTTTCATCACCCAAAAGAAATTCCTGTGCCCATTAGTCAGTCCCCAGTCCCCTGACCCAAGTCCCCTAGCAGCCACCAATCCTGCTTTCTAGCTCCATAGATTTACTGATTCTAAATATTTCATATAAATGGAATAATAATAAAATATGAGGCCTTTTGTGCCTCAATTTTTTCATTTAGTAAGGTTTTTGAGGTTTACCTATGTGTAGCATGTATCAGTACTTCATTTTTAGGGTTAAATAATATCCCACTGTATGGATACACCACAACTTGTTTATCCACTCATTTGCTGGTGAACATTTGGGCTGTTTCTACCTTTTGCTTATTATAAAAAATGCTATTATGAATATCTGTGTAAAAGTTTTTGTGTGAATACATTTTCATTTCTCTTAGGTAGACAACTAACAGTGGAACTGCTGGGTCAAATGGTAATTCTATGTTTAACTTTTTTTTTTTTGAGATGGAGTCTCGCTCTGTCGCTCAGGCTGGAGTGCAGTGGTCTGATCTTGGCTCACTGCAAGCTCTGCCTCCCGGGTTCACGCAATTCTCCTGCCTCAGCCTCCCAAGTAGCTGGGACTACAGGCGCCCGCCACCATGCCTGGCTAATTTTTTGTATTTTTAGTAGAGAAAGGGTTTCACCGTGTTAGCCAGGATGGTCTCGATCTCCTGACCTCGTGATCCGCCTACCTCAGCCTCCCATAATGCTGGGATTACAGGCGTGAGCCACCACGCCCGGCTTATGTTTAACTTTTTGAGGAACCGCCAAACTGCTTTCCACAGCATCTGAACATTTTTATATTCCTACCACTAATGTAGGAGGGTTTCAATTTCTCCACATCATTGTCAACACTTCTTTTCTTTTTTTTGAGATGGAGTTTCGCTCTTGTTGTCCAGGCTGGAGTGCAATGGCACGATCTCAGCTCACATCAACCTCTGCCTCCCGGGTTCAAGCAATTCTCCTGCCTCAGCCTCCGGAGTAGCTGGGATTATAGGCATGCACCACCACACCCGGCTAATTTTGTATTTTTAGTAGAGACGGGGTTTCTCCATGTTGGTCAGGCTGGTCTCAAACTCCTGACCTCAGGGCCAACACTTATTTTCTACTTTGTAAAAATTATAACCATCTGAGTGGGTGTAAACTAGTACTTTATTGTGGTTTGGAATTGCATTTTCCTAATGGCTAATGATGTCAAGCAAGTCCTTTGCCCATTTTTTAACTGGGTTGACTTTTTGTTGTTGAGTTGTAAGTGTTCTTTGTATATCTGGATACTAGACCCTTATCAGATATATGATTTTCAAATATTATATCCGAGGCTGTCTTTTCACTTTATTGGCAATATCTTTTTTTTTTTTTTATTATATTATACTTCAGGGTTTTAGGGTACATGTGCACAATGTGCAGGTTTGTTACATATGTATCCATGTGCCATGTTTATTTCCTGCACCCATTAACTCGTCATTTAGCATTAGATGTATCTCCTAATGCTGTCCCTCCCCCCTCCCCCCACCCCACAACAGTCCCCAGAGTGTGATGTTCCCCTTCCTGTGTCCATGAGTTCTCATTGTTCAATTCCCACCTATGAGTGAAAACATGCGGTGTTTGGTTTTTTGTCCTTGCGATAGTTTACTGAGAATGATGTTTTCCAGTTTCATCCATGTCCCTACAAAGGACACGAACTCATCATTTTTTATGGCTGCATAGTATTCCATGGTGTATATGTGCCACATTTTCTTAATCCAGTCTATCGTTGTTGGACATTTGGGTTGGTTCCAACTCTTTGCTATTGTGAATAGTGCCACAATAAACATACGTGTGCATGTGTCTTTATAGCAGCATGATTTATACTCCTTTGGGTATATACCCAGTAATGGGATGGCTGGGTCAAATGGTATTTCTAGTTCTAGATCCCTGAGGAATCGCCACACTGACTTCCACAATGGTTGAACTAGTTTACAGTCCCACCAACAGTGTAAAAGTGTTCCTATTTCTCCACATCCTCTCCAGCACCTGTTGTTTCCTGATTTTTTAATGATGGCCATTCTAACTGGTGTGAGATGGTATCTCACTGTGGTTTTGATTTGCATTTCTCTGATGGCCAGTGATGATGAGCATTTCTTCATGTGTTTT
>NW_026656843.1:0-5408 GCF_009828535.3 Hylobates moloch | reverse complement strand
TATGCTCTGCTGGTATTTTCATTACTGTTGGATTACCCTTCATTTATTAAGTCTCTAAGACAATGTTCAATGCTTCATTTGCTATTTTATTAACTTTTGGACATTCTGATACATGGGTGAATATCTTCTAAATTGTAAAATGATGCATAAATACAAGCAGTTATTAAAATTATATACAGTTATGGTTCTTATGACAAATAAAGGAAAGTTAAAGGTCAACTTTGAGTGATAAATACTTCTTTGAGGCCATGAGCACTCTGGTAAACAAGAATTCTATGTTGAGATTTGTTTTCATGTGTATAGAGTTCATTTATCCTGCTACTTTTTCAAGATCCATTGTATTCCTCTTGCCTTCCTCATTTTCTTACATAGTTTACATTTCATGGTATATTATTAAAATCAATTATTTGCAAATTCTTAACTCCCAATCTGTTCTATGTTTATCGTGCCAGTGCTCCTTACTCCCACTATTGTTAAAATGAACTACTGAGTACACCAAGTCTCTAATCATGGAGCTGAAAACTGTCATCTTTTTCTGTGTGGACCCTAATCAATATACTTTCATGGGTCTTCTGTTCTCATCATGTTTTCCTGCTACACATCTAAGAACTCTCTATTTCTTCAACATTTTTTCCTAGGTTATTTCATCCAATGTCTTCAAAGTATTTACTTTCTGTAGACCAATGACTCCCAGATTTTCTATCAATTTATGCCCTCTTGAATTCTTATATCCATTATATTATCAGCAATTACTGAAGACATAAATACGAGTCATTCTTGATTTTTAACTTTTTCTCACCATCCTGTTCAATTTTTTAGAAATTACCATTGAGGCCGGGCGCGGTAGCTCACGACTGTAATCCCAGCACTTTGGGAGGCCGAGGCGGGCAGATCACGAGGTCAGGAGATCGAGACCATCCTGGCTAACACAGTGAAACCCTGTCTCTGCTAAAAAAAAAAAAAAAAAAAAAAAAAATTAGCCAGGCGTGGTGGCAGGAGCCTGTAACCCCAGCTACTCTGGAGGCTGAGGCAGGAAAATGGCGTGTACCCAGGAGGTGAAGCTTGCAGTGAGCCGACATTGAGCCACTGCATTCCAGCCTGGGCGACAGAGAGAGAGACTCCCTCTCAAAAAAAAAAAAAATTACCATTGAATGTACATTTCTTCTTCCCAGTATTATCTCCTTTGGTGAAGCCTCCAAGTTTTTTTTTTATTTATACTACATTTAAACCATATAATTATTCTGTGTGCATTCATGCTTGCTTTCTTACAATATATTTGCCACAAAATAGGTATAGTCATCCTTTTGATCACTGCCCTAAACAATCTTCCAAGACTTCTAATAACACAGAGAGTAAACCCAAAATGCTTATAATGACCCAAGACATAAAAACAATAAGGATCAAGCATCTGGCTTCGCATCTGACTTACAAATAAAAGGCAAAGCCCTTACAGTGGCCTTCAGTCAGGGCCAGCAAACTGAAAAAGGCCAGCTGGTAATATTTCAGACTTTCTGGGCCATTCGGTCTCTGTTGCAACTACTCAACTCTGCTTCGTAGCATGAAATCAGCCATGGACAATACATCATGAATAAGTATGGCTGTATCTTCATACAAGTTTATTTACTAAAACGGGTAGCAGGCTCCTACATATAGTTTACTGATCCTGTACTAAAGGACTATATATATTGTGCTCCTCTAATACACATATACATAATGAATAGGTATGGCTGTATCTTCATACAAGTTTATTTAGTAAAACAGGTAGCAGGCTCCTACGTATAGTTTACTGATTCTTTAGTGTGTGTGTATATATATATATATATATATATATACACACACTAAATATATATACATATAAAAATATATATATACATTAAAGAAAATATATATACACTAAATATATATATAATAATATATAAATATATATAAATATATATATACACACAGACACACACACACACATAGGACTATATATATTGTGCTCCTCTAATACACACACACACACACACACACACACAAACACGACACAGGTGATGTTGTTTCTACTCTTCACCCCCTTGCTCACTACTGTAATGAGACTTACTTCCTTGTTGTTTCTAAAATATGCCAACCACACTCCTGACTCAGGGCCTTTGCCAGGGTTTTCTCTGCTGTCCTTTTCTGGAATATCAGCAAGGTTTTAATCTTTCCATTCCTTTTCATGTCTTCTTATCTCCTCAGTGAAGCTTGTTTGATCATCCTATTTTAAGTATAAATCTCACTGCCTTAGCTTGACGCTGCTATTCCACTTCCCTATTTGTTTTACCCATAACGAATAAAGAAACATTTGAAACAATTTAGATTTTACATGTTTGTTTGTTGAGCCTCTCCCTGCATTATGAAAGCAGAGGTTTTGGTCTATTTTCTTTTCTGCTACATTTTAATATCCCAGCACAGTGACTACAATATATAAGATATTCAATTAACATTTATTTACCCCTTTTTAATTATAAAGCTTTGATTTGGAAAAAGAAGAAGACCTAAGATTTTTGAAATATATGTGGTATAAAGTACTTCAATAGAAGTTGACATATTTAGCTTCTGGTAACGGTGAGAAATTACAAAGGAAAAAGAAAAACAATACAGAATATAAACTTGTCTATCATGTAAACTTTATAGTCACCCATATTTGATCCCCATTCATTTCTGTTTTCCTTCCCAGAAAAGGATACATAACTACTGATGGAGAATCAGACTCCATCAATTGCCAAGAATTAAAGATTAGCATTTTGTGGTTGTTAATTCATTTCATCCCTGTTCTTTTAAATATTCTTCTTTAAATTTTCAATTGGTACCAATTATTTAATATTTCAAAACTACAAGATAAAAAGTGAGAATATCTTATCTAACCTTGTTCCACTTTTTGGTGACAACTAATGTTACAAGCTTGATCGACAGGCTTCCACAACATTTTTCCTCATGGTCATAAATACTTGTTTTTCTCATAAATAGGACCAAACTATTTATATTTTCTATGAATTGTCTTTTTGCTTAACCACATGGAGTAGAAATCATTTCAGGATAGTACTTATAAATATATTCTATTATTTTACTTTTTTATTGAGTTCAGTATAATGAATGAACTATATGTGTGCAACCGTTTCTTTATAGATTTTTTTTTACATTCAAACAATTCAAAAAATAGCAGAAATAAATACTTTTCAACATACATTGTCCTTATGGTTATATGTTAATAATTCTTTGGCTTAGACTCGTAGAAGTAGAGTTGCTGAAGCAAAGGACTTACACATTTTAATAAGCTGTCAAATTCTTCAAAAAGCTATTTTAATTTATAATACCTATAATCACTATCAGTGTTATGAAAGAGTGTATGTTTTGTCAACTCAGAATGTATACTTTTGCTAGCTTATCTAAGGTATACAATTTTAATTTTACTTTAAATTTCCCTATTTCATTTTAATTCCTCTGATTACAAAGGATATGAATAATCTTTCTTTACATTCATTTGTTTTAAACGTTTTCCATGAATATCCTATTCATACCCAAAGCCTATTTTTATTTTATTGTTTTGTATTTTTAAATGTTGATTTACATATATATGTTAAACATTAAAATGTTGTCTATTATGAACAAAAACTTTTATTTGAGCATTAGCTTTTTTATTTTATGATTTATTTTTCATGGAAGTTTTAATTTATGCAATATCAAATTTTTTCATCCTTTCCTATATGAATTCTGAATGGAACTTGGAATTTCAGGCCTCAACACTTCCTCACATCTCATTTCTTTCACTTTTAGTGTTGAACACAGGTGAATATAGAAAAAGTTTGACCTATAGATTTGTAAAAAGATAATTTATTTTATACATTGGAGTTTCTTTAAAACTTTTTTAAAGGATTTTGGCTTAAATTGGTAAATCATTAAATATAAAATATATAAACTATCATAAACAGTTATTCTTTCATTTTCTGATTTTCAGCATATAACACAATATAAACCAGTAAAATAACACCTGGAAAACTCAGTTGTAAGAGCTTTGTAAACATGCATATTCTCAAGTTCACTTCCAAAGTATGGATGCAATAGTTTGGTAATTAAGTCTAGGAATATATTAGCAAGCACCCATGGTTATATTCTTAGATATTCTGATCTTTGAAAAATCTCACTTATTATTTTTATATAATTTTGATTATTAATGAGAATTCTATTAGTTTTTGTATAAGCAATACAAAGAAAATTGTATGAAATGTGTATTCAACATCCCAATGAAAATACAAAATTGTAACTAGGAGATAATTTATAAGCCAACTGCAAAACATGTAAGTGTCAGAGACTGTTTTTCCATGTTTGTAATAGTACATGGCAAAAATGAGTTTGCTTTTGACATCTCTGAATAGAAACTAAAATTTTCCTCTTAGAAATATAGCTTGAACTTAGAGAAAAAGCTTCCTGCTGACCTTGATATTATCATTCTGTCTATTTTCTGGCCTGTCTCCTAAAACATAAATAAATAAAAAAGCTAGAGAGATATATTCTACAAGAATCTTTATAAGTTTTGTTTAGAGAGCATATGTGTGGGCATGTTCAGTTTTCCTTTACCTTGCCAAAGTACTACTGGGGACATTTCAGGGATATTTTGACAGATGCAAATTATCATACCAATGGTTATATATAGATTATGAGATGTAGAAGTAACTCCAGAAAACAGGTCCTGTGTTAGTCCCTTTTCACATTGTTAAAAGTACTTTAGACTGGATAACTTATAAAGAAAAGAGGTTTAACTGGCTCACAATTCCATAGGTAAGCATGGCAGCATCTGCTTGGCTTCTGGGGAGGCCTCAGGAAACTTAAAATCATGGCAGAAGGCAAAGAGGGGAGCAGGAACATCTTACATAACCAGAGTAGGAGAAGAAAGAGAGGGTGAAAGTGCCACAAACTTTTAAAAAACCAGACCTCAGTGCTAGGGCAATGGTGCTAAACCATTAGAAACCACCCCCATCATCCAATCACCTCCCACCAAGCCCCACCTCCAGCTTTCAGGATCACATTTCAACATGAAATGTGGGAAGGGACACAAATCCAAATCATATTATTCTGCTCCTGGCCCCTCCCAAATCCTATGTCCTTTACACCTTGCAATATAAAATCCTGCCTTCCAACCAGTCCCTGAAAGTCTTAACTCAGTCCAGCATTAACTCAAAAGTCCACAGTCCAAAGTCTTATCTGAGACAAGGCAAGCTTCTTCCACCTATGAGCCTGTAAAATAAAAAACAAGTTAGTCACTTCCAAGACACAATGGGGGTACAGGCACTGGGTAAATACTCCCATTCCAAAATAAAGCAGTCAGCCACAAAAAGGGGGGCAACATGACTCATGCAAGTCCAAAACCCAGCAGAACAGTCATTCAA
>NW_026656842.1:0-5409 GCF_009828535.3 Hylobates moloch | reverse complement strand
TAAAGGAAAAAGCCTCCTTTTTGCATATCAATTTCATTATCTACAAATGTATTACAGTTGAAGATGACATATCTTCATCGCTGTAATCAGACATAAGTTGGAGGCAGGGGAATGGGTTACAGAATGAGACAAAAGACCCAACCTAAGAATGCAGAACACTACAGCCACACCTAAGCATTTACCTTTTGGGGGTCGAGAACAAAATCTTTGATAAGCAGCAATTACATCTGTCAAAAGAGAATTTCTGCTGGCCCTTGCTTCAGTTGTAACAAATCGGTAAAGCTGCAACATGACATAAAAATAAAACCATGGTTATATCAAGATAAAAAATTTAAAAGAGCTTCATTTCCTGGTCATAAAGTAGATGAAAGGTCTCTCTCTTCCACAGGTGGTTATGAAGTAACACAGAATGACTCCCTTAGTGAGGACTAGGGTTACCTAGCACTAGGCCACTGATCCCAGCAAAAGAACCAGGAGACACACATTATTATCCAGAAAACAAGAATATTTCAAAATCAGACATAATGTCAAATTGCAGTCCAATTATAGTTATGTGACAACACATTCACTTTGATGATGTTTGTTTAATTTGTAGCATTCAAAAGACAATCCCTGGCCAGGTGCAGTGCCTCACACCTGTAATCCCAGTACACTGGGAGGCCGAGGCAGGTGCATCACAAGGTCAGGAGTTCAAGACCAGCCTGGCCAAGATGGTGAAACCCCGTCTCTACTAAAAATACAAAAATTAGCCGGGCGCAGTGGCAGGTGCCTGTAATCCTAGCTACTCGGGAGGCTGAGGCAGGAGCATTGCTTGAACCCAGGCGGCAGAGGTTGCAGTGAGCCGAGATCGTGCCACTGCACTCCAGCCTGGGCGATGGAGTAAGACTCCGTGTCAAAAAAATAAAAAGTTATAAAAATTACAAAACCAAATAAAACCACTGCATATCCACTATAATCAAAAAGACAGACAAGTGTGGGTGAGAATGTGAAAAACTGGAGCCCTGTACACTGCGCTGGTGAGAATGTAAAATGGTGTAGCCGCTTTGGAAAACAGTTTGACAGATCTCCAAAATGGTACCATATGACCCAGCAACGCCACCCCTACCCAAGAAAGCTGAAAACACATGTCCACAAAAAATATGCACACAAATGTTCACAGAAGCCTTATTCATAACAGTCAAAAAGTAGGAACAAGCCAAACGTTCACCACCTGATGAACAGATAAATAAAATGTGGTATACCCATACAAGAGAATACCAGTCACTCAAACAAAGGAATGAAGTACTGACACGTGGATGAACCCTGAAAACATCATACTAAGTGAAAGAAGGCAGACACAAAAGGTCACATATTATGATTCCATTTATATGAAAGTCTAGAATAGGCAAATCCCTAGAGAGATACATTAGTAGTTGCCTAGAGTCAGGGGAATGATGACAGAGAAATGTGAAATGATTACTAATGGTCACAGGGCTTCTTTTTGGAGTGCTGAAAATGTTCTGGAATTGGAGACAGTGATGATGGTTGCATAACTTTATGAATATGTTAAAAACCAATGAACTGTACATTTAAGATGAAGAATGGTTTGTAAATTAAAATGTCAATAAAAAAACAGAATGAGATGATTTAACTTCAAATAAACACACAATTCTACACAGCCAAACAGGACAGGAACACCAACATTGTTTTTGTCTGAGTGCAATACTGGCCTGGGAGACTTTGGAGCTTATGTTGTGTTACACCCTGCCCAACCACCGGAACACTTGGCCTATGAAATAACCACTGATAACAGATAAGAATGCAACTTTAGAGTTTTTTTCCAATGCCAAATCCATTAAGGGTGTAGATTAAAATGAAATGTTATTCAAGCTAGACAAGTCAACAACTCCAGGCCAGGTGCTGTCAAGCAGTGGGGTGTCCAAAGGGGAATCAGAACCAGTTCCCACCCCTAAGAAGCACAGAAACATAGGGAAGAAAATCATGGGACAAATCAGTTACACTACGGCATAACAACGTGACCAAACAAAAGCTATGAGGACGGGGAACAGGAGTGGTGCAGAGGTAATATGAAGGGGTCTTTATATTGCCACGTCTTAGTCTTAGTCCGTTCTGTTCCGCTGTAACAGAGTGCCTGAAGCTGGGTAATTTACAAAGAAAGGTTTATTTAGCTCACAGTTCTGCAAGAGGGGAAGTATGAGAAACAGGGTGCTGGGCTTACGGTGAGGGTCACATGCTAGGTCAAATTATGGCAGGAGAAGGTGCTACATCAAAACATGGTGGGAGAAGGTCAATGGCAAAGCAGCCACATGCCATGAGGCAGGAACTTCTACGTTATAACAACCTAAGGTCTCTGAAACTAAGCCAGTCCCACCACACCTCACAGAACTCACTCACTACCTCTAGAATGGCACCAAGACACTCATGAGGGCTCCACCCCCATGGCCCAAACACCTCCCACTGGGCCCCACCTCCCAATACCACCACGATGGGGAACAAATTTCAACGTGAGTTTTGGTGAGGCCAAACTCAAACCATATTACCATATGAAGCAAGTCTTTATATCACCATAAAGTTTACTACAGAACTGGGCACTGTATGCCCTCCATAAATATTGACTGAAAAGCCCTTTTTAGGCTCTATTTTCAAATTGTGTTGACATGGAATATCCCTAGCAATAATCCGTGACTGAATTTAACACTGAGGTTGTGTTCTATGAAGAAATCATCAATGAAACTTCTTCTCCTCTGCATGTCTAATCCAAGATCTGCGTGTCTATCATTCAAAGAATAATGTAAGAGATACTAATTCACAAAATTTAAGTTGAGAGCACCGCATTTTGGAGAATTAGCCTTTATGTTTGACAACACGAGCACTTTTCAGTTGCTTTATCATCAGTCTTATGCCTCTGGGCATAACACCTGAGAACTCATCTCTCAACACATCAGAATCTCTTCCCCAGGAACCTCACCGTGAAAGCAGTACTTCTGTCTCTGATCTTTAACAGTAGCAGGAACATAAAAGGAAAACCTGTCCTATCAGACTCCCTCACAGCACAGTAATGCCCAGGTGTCACCAGGCAAATCTTCAGAGAGTACCAAAGAATATGCATCAGGACAGCGAACTCCCCCCCCACCCCCCCATCCCCCGCAAATCAATCAGCTACAGCTGTCAGCACAGAGGACTTCCTTATATATCAGCATCTGAGTGATATTCACAGGGACAATAGTGTCACTCAAAAGGAAGGCCTTTGGGTAACACTTCTGACATAAAATTGCAAGCTCACAACGCAGATCCCTACCTGGAACTGTATGTCTGAGTCCAATATTCATGAGCAGCAAAAAAAAAGGGGTCAGGCTGGGCAGGGTGGCTCACGTCTGTAATCCTAGCACTTTGGGAGCCCAGATGGATTGCTTTAGGCCAGGAGTTTGAGAACAGCCTGGCCAACATGATGAAACACCATCTCTACTAAAAATACAAAATTTAGCCAGGCGTAGTGGCGGGCGCCTGTAATCCCAGCTACTCAGGAGGCTGAGGCAGGAGAATCGCTTGAACCCTGGAGTGGGAGGTTGCAGTGACTCCAGATCACACCACTGCACTACAGTCTGGGCGACAGAGCGAGACCCTACCCCAAAAAAAAAAAAAGAAGGAAAGAAAAGGGATCAGAGCTTGGTGAAACAGAGAAATGGATACAGGAAACCGAAAAAGGATCTACCACAGGGCAGCGTGGCGTGACCATAGCGAAGAAATTGACCTAAGACTGGCAAGGGAGCCTCAAAGAGTAAAAGTCATGAATGCAGGCACTATTATTCCCCCTCCCCACCCCCGCCCTTTTTTTTTTAAGAGACAGGGTCTGTCACCCACGCTGGAGTATAGCAGTGCAATCGCAACTCACTGGAGCCTCAACCTCCTGTGCCAAGCGACCTGCCTTGTTCCCCCAAGTTGCTGGGACTATAGTAATGAGGCACTGAGCCCAGATAAGGAAAAAAAAAAAAAAAAAATTGTAGAGGCCAGGAGCTGTGGCTCAGGCCTAAAATCCCAACACTTTGAGAGGAGGAGGTGGGAGGATCGCCTGGGTCCTGGAGTTTGAGGCCAGCCTGGGCAACTGAGCAAGTTGGTGAACCCCATCTTTCCAGAAAATTTTTTTTTTTTTTTTTTTGAGACGGAGTCTCGCTCTGTCGCCCAGGCTGGAGTGCAGTGGCCCGCTCTAGGCACACTGCCAGCTCCACCGCCCAGGTTCACGCCATTCTCCTGCCTCAGCCTCCCAAGCAGCTGGGACTACAGGCGCCCGCCACCACGCCCAGCTAATTTTTTGTATTTTTACTACAGATGGGATTTCACCGTGTTAGCCAGGATGGTCTCGATTTCCTGACCTCGTGATCCGCCCGCCTGCTGGGATTACAGGCGTGAGCCACCGCGCCTGGCCTCTCCAGAAATTTTTAAAAAATCAACCACGGTGCTGTAATCCCAGATACTCCGGAGGCTGAGGCGGGAGGATCGCTTGAGTTTGGGGCTGCAGTGAGCTATGTTTGCGCCGCTGCACTCCGGCCTGGGCGAAGAAGCAAAATCCCATCTCTGGAAAAAAAAAAAAAATTAAAAAAAATGTAGATTGGAGGGTCTGCAACCCTACCCAAGCTGGTTTCCAACTCCTGGACTCAAGCGATTCTCCCGCCTCGGCCTCCCTAAGTGCTGGGATCGCAGGCGTGAGCCCCGGCACTGGCCTATCTCCCCTTACAGTGAAGACGTTGAGCTGACTACCTCAAGGGCGCTGGGGTAGCAGGAGGCCAAGCCAGGTTCCCGTGGCCGACCCGGGGACCTCAACCACCACCCGTACACCAGTGCAAGGCTGAGGAACCGTGTCACCTAAACAGTGAGAGCGACTATTCGACACGTGAACCTTTCCTTGAGACAGATCACGGCCATGGTTCTGTCAACACACTATCATTATGTCAGAAACACGTATCAGGTCCTGTGCGCGTATCTAGAGGGATGGCTACCAACAGAGAAAGAGCCTCCTGCTGAGAGCAGGCCCTGATATGCAACGAACACAGAGTCCCTGCTCTGAAAAGGTGACATTCTTAATAATAACAGCTAATACTGCCAGTCCTGTAATGCCCGCAATGGCCCCATTCAACAGACGGGAACACGGAGACTCGGAGAGGTTAGGCAGCCCGACTCCAAAACCCATCCTTGCGACTACATCGTGCTCGTGCTGCTGACTCAAAATTACAGACGCCTTCGTTCCGTGCTCCTGGGACACGAAAGCGGGGACAAGGACGGCCACCAAGCCAACATGACCTTCGAGGCTTCAGCCGCCCCAGTGAAGCGCGAAGACCCGCCTCTACTGGAGCTGCGCGTTTTCAAAACTTGAATCCCACAGGCAGGGCTGAGCGCGAATCGGCGCTCCCGGGG
>NW_026656841.1:0-5410 GCF_009828535.3 Hylobates moloch | reverse complement strand
GGGACTAGACCTCCAAAAAAATTAAAATAAAAAAGTAGTATTACATTGGGTATTAGGTTTGTTAAATAAAAATTATTGCTGTGGAGGATACACTGGGAAGGGAATGAAAAAAACAAGTATAGGAGACCATTGTTTTGCTCTTTTTTTTTTTTTTTTTTGAGATAGAGTCTTGCTCTGTCCCCCAGGCTGGAGTGCAGCAGCGCAATCTTGGCACACTGCAACCTCTGCCTCCCAAATTCAAGCAATTCTTGTGTCTCAACCTCCCTAGTAGCTGGGATTACAGGCATGCGCCACCATGCCCCACTAACGCCATTGTTTTGGACTAGGCTCCAGCACTAGGCCCCAACAGACAAGACTGAAAACCAAAATGGCGTCACCCATGCTAAAGTTTCACCCAACCTAAACTGAAGTGTTACCTGGCCTTCTGAGAAATCAGGAGAGAAATAACAGCCAATTTCCCAAACATGCCAGTTTTGGTCTTCAATTGTCATGACAATGAGGTTCCCCTCTGCTTTAATCTGTACACAAAAGAATTAGCCAGCTGGGCGTGGTGGCTTACTCATGTAATCCCCGCACTTTGGGAGCCCAAGGCAGGCGGATCACTAGAGACCAGGAGTTGGAGACCAGCCTGCCCAACGTGGTGAAACCCTGTTTCTATGAAAAATAAAAAAAATTAGCAGGCATGGTGGTGGGGGCCTGTAATCCGAGCTACTCAGGAGACAGAGGCAGGAGAAGCGCTTGAACCAGAGAGGCAGTGGTTGCAGTGAGCCAAGATAGTGCCGCTGCACTCCAGCCTGGGCAACAGAGTGAGACTCCAGCTCAAAAAAGAAAAAAAAAAAAAGAAGGCCTTGTCCTGCGCGTTGGCTCACACCTGGAATCCCAGCACTTTGGGAGGCCAATTGTTGAGCCCAGGGGTTCGAGACCAGCCCGTGCAATAAAGTGAGACCTTGTCTCTATTAAAAATAAAAAATAACAATGAAAAAGTAAAAAAAAATTAGCCTGAAGTAACTAAGTAACTAATCAGTTACTTTTCTATTGTTCTGTCTCCTTGATGCCCACCTTACAAGAAAAATAGTTTTGAAATGACCAGGAACCTCTTTGTTCTTTGCTTCTGCTCTTTTCAGCTTTTCTCTGTCTGTAAAAGCCAACTTCTACTCAGCTCATCTGAATACTTACTCTATTTTATGGAATGAAGTGTTACCTGATCTTAGAATTGCAATAAAGCCAATTAAGACTTTTTTTCTTTTTTTTTTTTTAAGATTTTTTTTTCAATTGAGATTTTTAACTAAATTAATTATAATTTTGTCCTCTGATGGTTCTAACATTTGAATTTAGGGTGGGTAGGGGACACCAACATTCAGACCATAGCAACACTTAAGATCTACTGTCTTAGGAAATTTCAAGTATACAATACACTATTAACTATAGTCATGAGGAAAGAAAAAAAAAGGCTTTTTATCTGAGAAATGCAAGCCCTTTTAAATTATCAGGCCCAGAGAAGCACTTAAAATATGATAGCTGTCACATCTCACTCCTAGTTGAACTAATGATCTCTTGAAACCACTTGCAATGTAGGCTCTAGATTAAGCAATGCCAAGAAGCATGAAATGCCATATACCCAGGCTGGGCGCGGTGGCTCACACCTGTAATCCTGCACTTTGGGAGGCTGAGGCAGGCAGATCACGAGGTCAGGAGTTCGAGACCAGTTTGGCAACATGGTGAAACCCCATCTCTACTAAAAATACAAAAATTAGGCTGGGTGCGGTGGCTCACGCCTATAATCCCAGCACTTTGGGAGGCTGAAGTTCAGGAGTTCAGATCATGAGGTCAGGAGTTTGAGACCAGCCTGGCCAACATGGTAAAACCCCATCTCTACTAAAAATACAAAAAAAAAAAAGGTCAGGCGCAGTGGCTCACAACTGTAATCCCAGCACTTTCTGAAGCTGAGGCGAGTGGATCACGACGTCAGGAGTTTGAGAACAGCCTGGTCAATATGGTGAAACCTGGTCTCTACTAAAAATACAAAAATTAGCCGGACGTGGTGGCCCGTGCCTGTAGTCCCAGCTACTTGGAAGGCTGAGGCAGAAGAAACTCTTGAACACAGGAGGCGGAGGTTCCAGTGAGCTGAGATCACACCACTGCACTCCAGCCTGGGCGACAGAGCAAAACTCCGTCTAAAAAACAAACAAACAAACAAAAATTAGCAGGGCATGGTGGCAGGTACCTGTAATCCCAGTTATTTGGGAGGCTGAGGCAGGAGAATAGCTTGAACCTGGAAGGCAGAGGTTGTAGTGAGCCAAGACCACACCACCACTGCACCACTGCACTGCAGCCTGGGTGACAGAGCAAGACTCCATCTTGAAGAAAAAGAGAAAAAAAATTAGCTGGGCGTAGTGGTGCATACCTGTAGTCCCAGCTACTCAGGAGGCTGAGGCAGGAGAATCCCTTGAACCTGGGAGGTGGAGGTTACAGTGAGCTGAGATCGCACCACTGCATTTCAGCCTGGGTGACAGAGTGAGACTCCTTCTCAAGAAAGGAAAGAAATGCCATACACCCTATAGTTAAACAGTATATAGCCAATCACTAAATGGTGTTATATCTGTAAACCAATGAGAATTCTTGACAAACAACTTTTTTTTTTTTTTTTTTTTTTGAGACGGAGTCTTGCTCTGTCCCCCAGCCTGGAGTGCAGTGGCGCGATCTCAGCTCACTGCAACCTCTGCCTCACAGGTTCATGCCATTCTCCTGCCTCAGCCTCCCAAGTAGCTGGGACTACAGGCGCCCGCCACCACACCCTGCTAATTTTTTGTATTTTTAGTAGAGATGGTGTTTCACCGTGTTAGCCAGGATGGTCTTGATCTCCTGACCTCATGATCCAACCGCCTCGGCCTCCCAAAGTGCTGGGATTACAGGCGTGAGCCACTGCGCCTGGGCTTTTTTTTTTTGAGACAGGGTCTCACTGTTGCCCAGGCTGGAGTGGAGTGGTGCAATCACGGTTCACTGCAGCCTTGAACTCCTGGGCTCAGGCGATCCTCTCACCTCAGCCTCCCTAGTAACTGGGACCACAGGTGCACCACCATGCCCAACTAATGTGTGTGTGTGTGTTTGTGCATGTGTGTGTGTATTTTTTGTAGACATGGGGTCTCTCTATGTTACCCAGGCTAGTCTTGAACTCTTGGGCTCAAGTGATCCCACCTCAGCTTCCTAAAGTGCAGGGATTACAGGTGTGAGCCACCATGCCCGGCCTCTGACAAACAACTTTTATAATGTTGATTGAAAAGTGAAATAACAGCATTAGAACTTAGAGAAATCACAGTTAGATTTATTCTGAGTCAAGTTTTAGGACTTAAGCTAAGGAACACAGACTCCATATAGACCGAGAATACGTCGTGAAGGAGGTTCAGTGAGGCACCATTTTCTAACAGGGGGATACGTATGGCACAAAAGGTGGGGAAAGCAGGTGGGGAAGCAGCAGTTACATTCTTAAGATTCTCATTGCTGTTCAGTGAGGCTGTAGCTAAGCTAAGGTGACTATGAGGTGGGGACACAGGTTAGGCACTTTAGGGTCTGATAGAGGATCATTGATTCCACTCTTTGTTCTACATTTGATAAACACTGATAAACAGGTTTATGACCAGTACCTGTCAGTGAAATATGTAACCAGCTCCAGTTACACAGCCCAAGAGGTCAGCTTTGGTTTATAGGCCTAGTTTTTTGTTTGTTTTTGAGACGGAGTCTCGCTCTCTGACCCAGGCTGGAGTGCAGTGGTGGGATCTCGGCTCACTGCAACCTTCACCTTCTGGGTTCAAGGGATTCTCCTGTGTCAGCCTCCCAAGTAGCTAGGATTACAGGCGCCCACCACCACGCCTGGCTAATATTTGTATTTTTAGTAGAGATGGAATTTCACCATGTTGGCCAGGCTGGTCTCAAACTCCCGACCTCAAGCATCTGCCCACCTCTGCCTCCCAAAGTGCTGGGATTATAGGTGTGAGCCACCACACACAGACCAAAGGCTTATCTATAGTAAAAAGATTATTTTTATTATAATCTTTGGGAGGCTGAGAGAGGTGGATCACTTGAGGTCAGGAGTTCGAAACCAGCCTGGCCAACATAGTGAAACCCCGCCTCTACTAAAAATACAAAAATTAGACAGGTGTGGTGGCAGGTGCCTGTAATCCTAGCTACTTGGGAGGCTGAGGCAGGAGAATTGCTTGAATTCAGGAGGCGGAGGTTGCAGTGAGCTAAAATTGTGCAACTGCACTCCAGCCTGGGCAACAGTTGCAGGAAGCTCTGTCTAAAAAACAAAAAACAAAAAACAAACAAACAAATTCATATTTGTGGAAGACCAAACTTTAAAGTAAACATCATTTGGGAGCTATGGAGTAAAATGGGGGCCAGACCCCGTGGCTCACACTTATAACCCCAACATTTTGGGAGGCCAGGGCAGGAGGATTTCTTGAGGCCTAGAGTTCAAGATCAGGGTGGACAAAGTGGGACCTTGTCTCTAAATAAATAAATAAATAAGTAAGTAAACAAATGTAGTGGGAAAAATGAATCAGCTCATTGGAGTTGTAAGAACATGTAAACCAGCTGGGTGCAGTGGCTCATGTCTGTAGCCCCAGCACTTTGGGAGGCCAAGGCAGGTGGATCACCTGAGGTCAGAAGTTCCAGACCAGCCTGGCCAACATGGTGAAACCTCGTCTCTACTAAAAATACAAAAATTAGCCGGGTGTGGTGGCAGGTACCTGTAATCCCAGCTACTTGGGAGGCTGAGGCAGGAGAATTGCTTGAACCTGGGAGGTGGAGGTTGCAGTGAGCCGAGATGGCACAACTGCACTCCAGCCTGGGCAACACAGTGAGACTCTGTCTCAAAAAAAAAAAAAAAAGAACACGTAAACGGCCAAACCAGTGTGATTTCTTCTTTTCTCATTGAAAACATTTATTTTTTATTTTTACTTAAAAAATTTTTTTAGGCTGGGCACAGTGGCTCACGCCTGTAATCCCAGCACTTTGGGAGGCCGAGGCGGGTGGATCACCTGAGGTCGGGAATTCGAGACCAGCCTGACCAACATGAAGAAACCCTGTCTCTACTAAACATACAAAATTAGCTGGGCATGGTGGCGCATGCCTGTAATCCCAGCTACTCAGGAAGGCTGAGGCAGGAGAATCACTTCAACCCAGGAGGCAGAGGTTGCCATGAGCCGAGATCGCTCCATTGCACTCCAGCCTGGGCAACAAGAGCGAAACTCTGTCTCAAAAAGAAAAAAAAAAATTTTTTTTTAAGAGGCCAGGCTCAGTGGTTCATGCCTGTAATCCCAGCACTTTGGGAGGCCGAGGCAGGCGGATCACCTGAGGTCGGGAGTGGGACACCAGCCTGGCCAACATGGTAAAACCCCGCCTCTACTAAAAA
>NW_026656840.1:0-5411 GCF_009828535.3 Hylobates moloch | reverse complement strand
GGGACTAGACCTCCAAAAAAATTAAAATAAAAAAGTAGTATTACATTGGGTATTAGGTTTGTTAAATAAAAATTATTGCTGTGGAGGATACACTGGGAAGGGAATGAAAAAAACAAGTATAGGAGACCATTGTTTTGCTCTTTTTTTTTTTTTTTTTTGAGATAGAGTCTTGCTCTGTCCCCCAGGCTGGAGTGCAGCAGCGCAATCTTGGCACACTGCAACCTCTGCCTCCCAAATTCAAGCAATTCTTGTGTCTCAACCTCCCTAGTAGCTGGGATTACAGGCATGCGCCACCATGCCCCACTAACGCCATTGTTTTGGACTAGGCTCCAGCACTAGGCCCCAACAGACAAGACTGAAAACCAAAATGGCGTCACCCATGCTAAAGTTTCACCCAACCTAAACTGAAGTGTTACCTGGCCTTCTGAGAAATCAGGAGAGAAATAACAGCCAATTTCCCAAACATGCCAGTTTTGGTCTTCAATTGTCATGACAATGAGGTTCCCCTCTGCTTTAATCTGTACACAAAAGAATTAGCCAGCTGGGCGTGGTGGCTTACTCATGTAATCCCCGCACTTTGGGAGCCCAAGGCAGGCGGATCACTAGAGACCAGGAGTTGGAGACCAGCCTGCCCAACGTGGTGAAACCCTGTTTCTATGAAAAATAAAAAAAATTAGCAGGCATGGTGGTGGGGGCCTGTAATCCGAGCTACTCAGGAGACAGAGGCAGGAGAAGCGCTTGAACCAGAGAGGCAGTGGTTGCAGTGAGCCAAGATAGTGCCGCTGCACTCCAGCCTGGGCAACAGAGTGAGACTCCAGCTCAAAAAAGAAAAAAAAAAAAAGAAGGCCTTGTCCTGCGCGTTGGCTCACACCTGGAATCCCAGCACTTTGGGAGGCCAATTGTTGAGCCCAGGGGTTCGAGACCAGCCCGTGCAATAAAGTGAGACCTTGTCTCTATTAAAAATAAAAAATAACAATGAAAAAGTAAAAAAAAATTAGCCTGAAGTAACTAAGTAACTAATCAGTTACTTTTCTATTGTTCTGTCTCCTTGATGCCCACCTTACAAGAAAAATAGTTTTGAAATGACCAGGAACCTCTTTGTTCTTTGCTTCTGCTCTTTTCAGCTTTTCTCTGTCTGTAAAAGCCAACTTCTACTCAGCTCATCTGAATACTTACTCTATTTTATGGAATGAAGTGTTACCTGATCTTAGAATTGCAATAAAGCCAATTAAGACTTTTTTTCTTTTTTTTTTTTTAAGATTTTTTTTTCAATTGAGATTTTTAACTAAATTAATTATAATTTTGTCCTCTGATGGTTCTAACATTTGAATTTAGGGTGGGTAGGGGACACCAACATTCAGACCATAGCAACACTTAAGATCTACTGTCTTAGGAAATTTCAAGTATACAATACACTATTAACTATAGTCATGAGGAAAGAAAAAAAAAGGCTTTTTATCTGAGAAATGCAAGCCCTTTTAAATTATCAGGCCCAGAGAAGCACTTAAAATATGATAGCTGTCACATCTCACTCCTAGTTGAACTAATGATCTCTTGAAACCACTTGCAATGTAGGCTCTAGATTAAGCAATGCCAAGAAGCATGAAATGCCATATACCCAGGCTGGGCGCGGTGGCTCACACCTGTAATCCTGCACTTTGGGAGGCTGAGGCAGGCAGATCACGAGGTCAGGAGTTCGAGACCAGTTTGGCAACATGGTGAAACCCCATCTCTACTAAAAATACAAAAATTAGGCTGGGTGCGGTGGCTCACGCCTATAATCCCAGCACTTTGGGAGGCTGAAGTTCAGGAGTTCAGATCATGAGGTCAGGAGTTTGAGACCAGCCTGGCCAACATGGTAAAACCCCATCTCTACTAAAAATACAAAAAAAAAAAAGGTCAGGCGCAGTGGCTCACAACTGTAATCCCAGCACTTTCTGAAGCTGAGGCGAGTGGATCACGACGTCAGGAGTTTGAGAACAGCCTGGTCAATATGGTGAAACCTGGTCTCTACTAAAAATACAAAAATTAGCCGGACGTGGTGGCCCGTGCCTGTAGTCCCAGCTACTTGGAAGGCTGAGGCAGAAGAAACTCTTGAACACAGGAGGCGGAGGTTCCAGTGAGCTGAGATCACACCACTGCACTCCAGCCTGGGCGACAGAGCAAAACTCCGTCTAAAAAACAAACAAACAAACAAAAATTAGCAGGGCATGGTGGCAGGTACCTGTAATCCCAGTTATTTGGGAGGCTGAGGCAGGAGAATAGCTTGAACCTGGAAGGCAGAGGTTGTAGTGAGCCAAGACCACACCACCACTGCACCACTGCACTGCAGCCTGGGTGACAGAGCAAGACTCCATCTTGAAGAAAAAGAGAAAAAAAATTAGCTGGGCGTAGTGGTGCATACCTGTAGTCCCAGCTACTCAGGAGGCTGAGGCAGGAGAATCCCTTGAACCTGGGAGGTGGAGGTTACAGTGAGCTGAGATCGCACCACTGCATTTCAGCCTGGGTGACAGAGTGAGACTCCTTCTCAAGAAAGGAAAGAAATGCCATACACCCTATAGTTAAACAGTATATAGCCAATCACTAAATGGTGTTATATCTGTAAACCAATGAGAATTCTTGACAAACAACTTTTTTTTTTTTTTTTTTTTTTGGGACGGAGTCTTGCTCTGTCCCCCAGCCTGGAGTGCAGTGGCGCGATCTCAGCTCACTGCAACCTCTGCCTCACAGGTTCATGCCATTCTCCTGCCTCAGCCTCCCAAGTAGCTGGGACTACAGGCGCCCGCCACCACACCCTGCTAATTTTTTGTATTTTTAGTAGAGATGGTGTTTCACCGTGTTAGCCAGGATGGTCTTGATCTCCTGACCTCATGATCCAACCGCCTCGGCCTCCCAAAGTGCTGGGATTACAGGCGTGAGCCACTGCGCCTGGGCTTTTTTTTTTTTGAGACAGGGTCTCACTGTTGCCCAGGCTGGAGTGGAGTGGTGCAATCACGGTTCACTGCAGCCTTGAACTCCTGGGCTCAGGCGATCCTCTCACCTCAGCCTCCCTAGTAACTGGGACCACAGGTGCACCACCATGCCCAACTAATGTGTGTGTGTGTGTTTGTGCATGTGTGTGTGTATTTTTTGTAGACATGGGGTCTCTCTATGTTACCCAGGCTAGTCTTGAACTCTTGGGCTCAAGTGATCCCACCTCAGCTTCCTAAAGTGCAGGGATTACAGGTGTGAGCCACCATGCCCGGCCTCTGACAAACAACTTTTATAATGTTGATTGAAAAGTGAAATAACAGCATTAGAACTTAGAGAAATCACAGTTAGATTTATTCTGAGTCAAGTTTTAGGACTTAAGCTAAGGAACACAGACTCCATATAGACCGAGAATACGTCGTGAAGGAGGTTCAGTGAGGCACCATTTTCTAACAGGGGGATACGTATGGCACAAAAGGTGGGGAAAGCAGGTGGGGAAGCAGCAGTTACATTCTTAAGATTCTCATTGCTGTTCAGTGAGGCTGTAGCTAAGCTAAGGTGACTATGAGGTGGGGACACAGGTTAGGCACTTTAGGGTCTGATAGAGGATCATTGATTCCACTCTTTGTTCTACATTTGATAAACACTGATAAACAGGTTTATGACCAGTACCTGTCAGTGAAATATGTAACCAGCTCCAGTTACACAGCCCAAGAGGTCAGCTTTGGTTTATAGGCCTAGTTTTTTGTTTGTTTTTGAGACGGAGTCTCGCTCTCTGACCCAGGCTGGAGTGCAGTGGTGGGATCTCGGCTCACTGCAACCTTCACCTTCTGGGTTCAAGGGATTCTCCTGTGTCAGCCTCCCAAGTAGCTAGGATTACAGGCGCCCACCACCACGCCTGGCTAATATTTGTATTTTTAGTAGAGATGGAATTTCACCATGTTGGCCAGGCTGGTCTCAAACTCCCGACCTCAAGCATCTGCCCACCTCTGCCTCCCAAAGTGCTGGGATTATAGGTGTGAGCCACCACACACAGACCAAAGGCTTATCTATAGTAAAAAGATTATTTTTATTATAATCTTTGGGAGGCTGAGAGAGGTGGATCACTTGAGGTCAGGAGTTCGAAACCAGCCTGGCCAACATAGTGAAACCCCGCCTCTACTAAAAATACAAAAATTAGACAGGTGTGGTGGCAGGTGCCTGTAATCCTAGCTACTTGGGAGGCTGAGGCAGGAGAATTGCTTGAATTCAGGAGGCGGAGGTTGCAGTGAGCTAAAATTGTGCAACTGCACTCCAGCCTGGGCAACAGTTGCAGGAAGCTCTGTCTAAAAAACAAAAAACAAAAAACAAACAAACAAATTCATATTTGTGGAAGACCAAACTTTAAAGTAAACATCATTTGGGAGCTATGGAGTAAAATGGGGGCCAGACCCCGTGGCTCACACTTATAACCCCAACATTTTGGGAGGCCAGGGCAGGAGGATTTCTTGAGGCCTAGAGTTCAAGATCAGGGTGGACAAAGTGGGACCTTGTCTCTAAATAAATAAATAAATAAGTAAGTAAACAAATGTAGTGGGAAAAATGAATCAGCTCATTGGAGTTGTAAGAACATGTAAACCAGCTGGGTGCAGTGGCTCATGTCTGTAGCCCCAGCACTTTGGGAGGCCAAGGCAGGTGGATCACCTGAGGTCAGAAGTTCCAGACCAGCCTGGCCAACATGGTGAAACCTCGTCTCTACTAAAAATACAAAAATTAGCCGGGTGTGGTGGCAGGTACCTGTAATCCCAGCTACTTGGGAGGCTGAGGCAGGAGAATTGCTTGAACCTGGGAGGTGGAGGTTGCAGTGAGCCGAGATGGCACAACTGCACTCCAGCCTGGGCAACACAGTGAGACTCTGTCTCAAAAAAAAAAAAAAAAGAACACGTAAACGGCCAAACCAGTGTGATTTCTTCTTTTCTCATTGAAAACATTTATTTTTTATTTTTACTTAAAAAATTTTTTTAGGCTGGGCACAGTGGCTCACGCCTGTAATCCCAGCACTTTGGGAGGCCGAGGCGGGTGGATCACCTGAGGTCGGGAATTCGAGACCAGCCTGACCAACATGAAGAAACCCTGTCTCTACTAAACATACAAAATTAGCTGGGCATGGTGGCGCATGCCTGTAATCCCAGCTACTCAGGAAGGCTGAGGCAGGAGAATCACTTCAACCCAGGAGGCAGAGGTTGCCATGAGCCGAGATCGCTCCATTGCACTCCAGCCTGGGCAACAAGAGCGAAACTCTGTCTCAAAAAGAAAAAAAAAAATTTTTTTTTAAGAGGCCAGGCTCAGTGGTTCATGCCTGTAATCCCAGCACTTTGGGAGGCCGAGGCAGGCGGATCACCTGAGGTCGGGAGTGGGACACCAGCCTGGCCAACATGGTAAAACCCCGCCTCTACTAAAAA
>NW_026656839.1:0-5411 GCF_009828535.3 Hylobates moloch | reverse complement strand
TGCAGAGATCAGAAAGGAGTTTCACAGAATGTTTCTGTGTAGTTTTTATTTGAAGATATTCCTTTTTCCATGAGAGGCCTCAAAGTGCTCCAAATTTCCACTTACAGTTTATACAGAAAGAGTGTTTCCAAACTGCTCAATCAAAAGTAAGGTTCAACTCTGTTAGTTGAATGCACAGATTAGAAAGAAGATTCACAGAATGCTTCTGTGTAGTTTTTATTTGAAGATATTGCTTTTTCCAGGATAGGCCACAAAGCGCTCCAAATATCCGCTTGCAGTTTATACAAAAAGAGTGTTTCAAAACTGCTCAATCAAATTAAGATTCAACTCTGTTAGTTGAATGCACAGATCAGAAAGAAGTTTCACAGAATGCTTCCGTGTAGTTTTTAGGGGAAGATATTCCGTTTTTCACTGTAAGCCTCAATGTTCTCCACATTTCCACTTCAGATTCCTTAAATAGAGTGTTTCAAAACTGCTCTATCAAAACTAAGGTTAAACTCTGTTAGTTAAATGCACAGATCAGAAAGAAGTTTCACAGAATGCTTCCGTGTAGTTTTTATGGGAAGATATTACGTTTTCCACGATAGGCCTCCAATTTCTTCAATTATCCACTTGCAGATTCTACAAATAGACTGTTTCAAATCTGCTCAATCAAAAGTAAGATTCAACTCTGTTAGTTGAATGCACAGTTCAGAAACAAGTTTCAAAGAATGCTTCCATGTAGTTTTTAAGGGAAGATATTTCGTTTCTCACCATAGGCCTCAATGTGCTGCATTTGTCCCCTTGCAGATTCTACAAATAGAGTGTTTCAAACTGCCCAATCAAAAGTAAGGTTCAACTCTGTTAGTTGAATGCACAGATGAGAAAGGAGTTTCACAGAATGCTTCTGTGTAGTTTTTATTTGAAGATATTCCTTTTTCCGCGATAGGCCTCAAAGCACTCCAAATGTCAACTTGCAGTTTATACAGAAAGAGTGTTTCAAAACTGACATAACAAAAGTAAGGTTAAACTCTGTTAGTTGAATGCACAGTTCAGAAAGAAGTTTCACAGGATGATTCCGTGTAGTTTTTAGGGGAAGATGTTTCTTTTTTCACCATAGGCCTGAATGTTCTCCAAATGTCAATATGCAGATTCTAGAAATAGAGTGTTTCAAAACTGCTCAATCAAAAGTAAGATTCAACTCTGTTAGTTGAATGCACAGATCAGAAAGAAATTTCACAGAATGCTTCTGTGTACTTTGTATTTGAAGATATTGCTTTTTCCAGGATAGGCCTCAAAGCGCTCCAAATATCCACTTGCAGTTTATACAGAAAGAGTGTTTCAAAACTGCTCAATCAAAAGTAAGGTTCAACTCTGTTACTTGAATGCACAGATAAGAAGGAACTTTCACAGAATGCTTCCGTGTAGTTCTTAGGGGAAGATATTTCGTTTTTCACCACAGGCCTCAATATTCTCCACATTTCCAATTGCAGATTCTACAAATAGAGTATTTCAAAACTGCTCAATCAAAACTAAGGTTCAACTCTGTTAGTTGAACGCATAGATCACAAAGAGTTTTCACAGAATGCTTCTGTGTAGTTTTTATGGGAAGATATTACTTTTTCTACGATAGGCCTCAATGTTCTCCAAATATCCACTTGCAGATTCTACAAATAGAGTGTTTCAAAACTGCTCAATCAAAAGTAAGGTTCAACTCTGTTAGTTGAATGCACAGATCAGAAAGAAGATTCACAGAATGCTTCCGTGTGGTTTTTATGGGAAGATATTTCTTTGTTCACCATAGGCCTCAATGTTCTCCAAATGTCCACTTGCAGATTCTACAAATAGAGTGTTTAAAACTGCTCAATCAAAAGTAAGGTTAAAATCTGTTAGTTGAATTCACAGATCAGAAAGAAGTTTCAAAGAATGCTTCTGTGTAGTTTTTATTTGAAGATATTCCTCTTACCACGATAGGCCTCAAAGCCCTCAAAATGTCCACTTGCAGTTTATACAGAAACAGTGTTTCAAAACTGCTATATCAAAAGTAAGGTTCAACTCAGTTAGTTGAATGCACAGATCAGAAAGAAGTTTCACAGAATGCTTCCGTGTAGTTTTTAGGGGAAGATATTTCTTTTTTCACTGTAGGCCTCAATGTTCTCCAAATTGCGACTTGCAGATTCTACAAATAGAGTGTTTCAAAACTGTTCAATCAAAAGTAAGGGTCAGCTCTGTTATTTGAATGAACAGTTCAGAAACAAGATTCACAGAATTCTTCCGTGTAGTTTTTAGGGGAAGATATTTCGTTTCTCTCCATAGGCCTCTATGTTCTCCATATGTGCCCTTGCAGATTCTACAAATAGAGTGTTTCAAAAGTGCTTAACCAAAGGTAAGTTTCAACTCTGTTAGTTGAATGCACAGATCAGAAAGAAGTTTCTCAGAATGCTTCCGTGCAGTTTTTATAGGAAGATATTTCTTTTTTCACCGTAGGCCTCAATGTTCTCCAAATGCCTACTTGCGGATACTACAAATAGAGTGTTTCAAAACTGGTCAATCAAAACTAAGGTTGAACTCTGTTAGTTGAATGCACAGATCAGAAAGAAGTTTCACAGAATGCTTCTGTGTAGTTTTTATTTGAAGATATTCCTCTTTCCATTATAGGCCTGAAAACTCTCCAAATGTCCATTTGCAGTTTATACAGAAAGTGTTTCAAAACTGCTATATCAAAAGTGACGTTCAACTCTGTTAGTTGAATGCAGAGATCTGAAAGAAATTTCACAGAATGCTTCCGTATAGTTTTTAGGGGAAGATATTTTTTTTTCACCATAGGCCTCAATGTTCTCCAAATGTTCACTTGTAGATTCTTAAAAAAGAGTTTTTAAAAACTGCTCCATCAAAAGTAAGGTTCAACTCTGTTAGTTGAATGCACTGATCAGAAAGATGTTTCAGAGAATGCTTCTGTGTAGTTTTTATTTGAAGATATTCTTTTTCCACGTTAGGCCTCAAAGCGCTCCAAATGTCCACTTGCAGTTTATACAGAAAGAGTGTTTCAAAACTACACAATCAAAGGAAATGTTCAACACTGTGAGATGAATGCAGAGAATAGAAAGAAATTTCACAGAAGTATTCTGTTTAGTTATTACTTGAAGATATTCCCTTTTTCAACATAGGCCTCAAAGATCTCCAAATGTCCAATTGCAGATTCTACAAAAAGAGTGTTTCAAAACTGCTCAGGCAAAAGAAAGGTTCTACTTTGTGAGATGAATGAACAGAATAGGAAGAAGTTTCATAGAATGCTTCTGTGTAGTTTTTAAGAGAAGATATTTCGTTTTTCACCGTAGGCCTCAATATTCTCCAAATGTCCACTAGCAGATTCTATGAAAAGTGTGTTTCAAAACTGCTCAGTGAAAAAAAGGTTCTACTTTGTGAGATTAATGAACAGAATAGAAAGAAGTTTCACAGAATGTTACTGTGTAGTTTTTAAGGGAAGATATTTAGTTTTTCACCGTAGGCCTCAATTTTCTCCAAATGTCCACTTGCAGATTCTACAAAAAGAGTGTTTCAAAACTATTCAATCAAAAGTAAGGTTCAACTGCATTAGTTGAATGCACAGATCAGAAAGAAGTTTCACAGAATGCTTCCATGTAGTTTTGGGGGGAAGATATTTCGCTTTTCACCGTAGGCCTCAATATTCTCCAAATGTCCCCTTGCAGATTCTACAAATAGAGTTTATCAAATATGCTAAATCAAAACTAAGGTTAAACTCTGTTAGTGGAATGCACATATCAGAAAGAAGTTTCACAGAATGCTTCCATGTAGTTTTAATGGGAAGATATTTCTTTTTTCACCATAGTCCTCAATGTTCTCCAAATGTCCAATTGCAGATTCTACAAATAGATTGCTTCAAAACTGCTCAATCAAAAGTCATGTTCAAGTCTGTTAGTTGAATGCACAGTTCAGAAAGAAGTATCACAGAATGCTTCCATGTTGTTTTTAAAGGAACTTATTTCGTTTTTCACCGTAGGCGTCATTGTTCTCCAAATGTCCACTTGCAGATTCTACAAATAGAGTGTTTCAAAACTGCTCAATCAAAACTAAGGTTAAATTCTGTTAGTTGAATGCACATATCAGAAAGAAGTTTCACAGCATGCTTCCATGTAGTTTTTATGGGAAGATATTTCTTTTTTCACCATAGGCCTCAATGTTCTCCAAATGTCCACTTGCAGATTCTACAAACAGACTGTTTCAAAACTGTTCAATCAAAAGTAAGGTTAAAATCTGTTGGTTGAATGCACAGATCAGAAAAATGTTTCACAGAATGCTTCTGTGTAGCATTAATTGAAGATATTCCTTTTCCCTCTATAGGCCTCAAAGCGCTCCATACGTCCACTTGCAGTTTATACAGAAAGAGTGTTTCAAAACTACCAATTCAAAAGAAAGGTTCAACACTGTGAGATGAATGAAGAGAATAGAAAGAAATTTCACAGAAGTATTCTGTGTAGTTTTTACTTGAAGATATTTCGTTTTTCAACATAGGCCTCAAAGATCTCTGAATGTTCACTTGGAGATTCTATAAAAAGAGTGTTTCAAAACTGCTCAATCAAAAGAAAGGTTCTACTCTGTTAGATGAATGCACAGATCAGAAAGTTGTTTCACAGAATGCTTCTGTGTAGTTCTAAGGGGAAGATATTTTGTTTTACACCGTGTGCCTCAATATTCTCCAAATATCCCCTTGCAGATTATACAAAAAGAGGGTTCCAAAAGTGCTCAATCAAAAGAAAGGTTCAACTCACTGAGATGAATGCACCAATCAGAATGTAGTTTCACTGAATGCTTCTGTGTAGTTTTTATTTGAAGATACACCTTTTCCAGGATAGGCCTCAAAGCGCTCCAAATGTCCACGTGCAGATTGTACAAAAAGAGTGCTTCAAAACTGCTCTGTCCAAAGAAAGGTTCTACTTAGTGAGATGAATGAGAATAATAGAAAGAAGTTTCACAGAATGCCTCTGTGTAGTGTTTATGTGATGATATTTTGTTTTTCACCGTAGGCCTCTATGTTCTCCAAATGTCCACATGCAGATTCTACAAATAGAGGGTTTCAAAACTGCTCAATCAAAAGTAAGGTTCAACGCTCATAGTTGAATGCACAGATCAGAAAGAAGTTTCACAGAATGCTTCCTTGTAGTTTTTAGGGGAAGATAATTCTTTTTTCACCGTAGGCCTCAATGTTCTCCAAATATTCACTTGCAGATTCTACAAATAGCGTGTTTCTAAACTGCTCTATCAAACCTAAGGTTAAACTCTGTTAGTTGAATGCACACATCAGAAAGAAGTTTCACAGAATGCTTCCGTGTAGTTTTTATGGGATGATATTTCTTTTTTCACCATAGGCCTAAATGTTCTCCAAATGTCCACTTGCAGATTCTGCAAAAAGA
>NW_026656838.1:0-5413 GCF_009828535.3 Hylobates moloch | reverse complement strand
TAAGTGGCCTATAGTGGAAAAAGGAATATCTTCAAATTAAAACTACATAGAAGCATTCTGCGAAACTTCTTTCTGATCTGTGCATTCAAATAACAGAGTTGAACCTTACTTTTGATTGAGATGTTCTGAAACTCTCTGTAAAAACTGCAAGCGGACATTCCGAGCGCTAAGGGGCCTATAGTGGAAAATTAATATTATCAAATTAAAACTTCAGAGAAGCTTTCTGCCAAACTTCTTTCCGTTCTGTGCACACTACTAACAGAGTTGTACATTACTTTAGATTGAGGAGTTTTGAAACCCTCTTTCTGTAGAAAGTGCAAGGGGACATTCGGAGCGCTAAGGGGCCTGTAGTGGAAAAAGGAATATCTTGAATTCAAAACTACACAGAATCATTCTGCCAAAGGACTTTCTCTTCTCTGCATTCATCTAACAGAGTTGAACCTTAATGTTGAATCAGAAGTTCTGAAACACTCTTTCTGTAGAAACTGCAAGCAGACATTCGGAGCACTGAGGGGCCTATAGTGGAAAAAGGAATATCTTCAAATTAAAACTACACAGAAGCATTCTGTGAAACTTCGTTCTGATCTGTGCATTCAGCTAGCAGAGTTGAACCTAACTTTTGATTGAGGAGTTTTGAAACACCCTTTCTGTAGAAACTGGAAGTAGACATTCGGAGCGCTAAGGGGCCTATAGTATTAGAAGGAATATCTTCAAATTAAAACTACTCAGGATCATTCTGCCAAACTTATTTCTCTTCGGTGGGTTCACCTAACAGAGTTGAATCTTACTGTTGATTGAGAATTTCTCAAACACTCTTTCTGTAGGAACTGCAAGCGGACATTTGGAGCTCTACGGGGCAAATAGTGGAAAAAGGAATATCTTTAAATAAAAACTACACAAAATCTTTCTGCGAAACTTCTTTCTGATCTCTGCATTCAACTAACAGAGCTGAACTTTACTGTTGATTGAGAAGTTCTGAAACACTCTTTCTGTGGAAACTGCAAGCGAATATTCTGAGCACTATATGTCCTATAGTGGAAAATGGCATATCTTGAAATAAAAACTACACAGACATTCTGCGAAACTTCTTTCTGTTCTGTGCATTCAAGTAACACAGTTCAACCTTACTTTTGATTGAGAAGTTCTGAAACTCTCTTTCTGTAGAAACTGCAAGCGGTCATTTGAGGGATAAGGGGCCTATAGTGGAAAAAGGAACATCTACAAATAAAAACTACAGAGAAGCATTCTGCGAAACTCCTTTCTGATCTCTGCATTCAACTACGAGATTTGAACCTTCCTTTTGATAGAGAAGTTGTGAAACTCTCTTTCTGTAGAAACTACAAGCAGACATTCGGAGCTCTATGGGGCCTATGGTGGAAAAAGGAATAACTTCAAATAACAACTACACAGAATCATTCTGCGAAACTTCTTTCTGTTCTGTTCATTCAACTAACAGAGTTGAAACATAACTGTTGATTGAGAATTTCTGAAACACGCTATCTGTAGAACATGGAAGCAGATATTCGGAGCGCTAAGGGGCCTATAGTGGAAAAAGAAATATCTTGAAATAAAAACTACGCAGAATCATTCTGCCAAAATTCTTTCTGTTCTGTGCATTCGTCTAACAGAGGTGAACCATACCATTTATTGAGAAGTTCTGAATGTCTATTTCTGTACAAACTGCAAGCGGACATTCGGAGCGCTAAGGAGCCTATAGTGGAAAAAGGAATATCTTCAAATAACAACTACACAGAATGATTCTGCGAAACCTCTTTCTGTTCTGTTCATTCAACTAACAGATTTGAAACTTACGGTTGATTGAGAATTTCTGAAACACCCTATGTGTAGAACCTGGAAGCAGACATTCTGAGCGCTAAGGGGCCTATAGTGGAAAAAGGAAAATCTTGAAATAAAAACTACACAGAATCATTCTGCCAAAATTCTTTCTGTTCTGTGCATTCATCTAACAGAGTTGAACCTTACTTTTGATTGGGAAGTTGTGAAACTCTCTTTCTGTACAAACTGCAAGCGGACATTTGGATCGCTAAGGGGCCTAGAGTGGAAAAAGGAATATCTTCCAATAAATATTATACAGAAGCATTCTGCCAAACCTCTTACGGTTCTGTTCATTCAAGTAACAGAGTTGAACCTTACTTTTCATTGAGAAGTTCTGAAACTCTCTTTCTTAACTACTGCAAGCGAATATTCTGAGCACTATGTGTCCTATAGTGGAAAAAGGAATATCTTCAAATAAAAACTACACAGAAGCATTCTGCCAAACTACTTTCTGTTATGTGCATTCCACTAACAGAGTTGAACCTTCCTTTTGATTGAGAAATTCTTAAACTCTCTTTCTGTAGAAACTGCAAGGGAATATTCGGAGCACTAATGGTCCTATAGTGGAAAAAGGAATATCCTCAAATAAAAACTACACAGAATCATTCCGCCAAGCTTCTTTCTGTTCTGTGCATTCAACTAAAACAGTTGAACCTTACTGTTGATTGAGAAGTTCTGAAACACTCTTTCTACTGAAACTATAAGAGGACAAACGGAGCACTAAGTGGCCTATAGTGGGAAAAGGAATATCTACAAATTAAAACTACACAGAAGCATTCTGTGAAACTTCTTTATGTTCTGTGCATTCAACTAGCAGAGTTGAACCTTACTTTTGATTGAGGACTTTTGAAACAACTTTTCTGTAGAAACTGCAAGTGGACATTCGGAGCACTAAGGCGCTTACTGTGGAAAAAGAAATATCTTCAAATAACAACTACACAGAATGACTCTGCCAAACTTCTTTCTGTTCTGTGCATTCAACTAACAGAGTTGAACCCTACTGTTGATTGAGAAGTTCTTAAACACTCTTTCTGTAGAAACTGCAAGCGGACATTCGGAGCGCTAAGGTGCATATAGTGGAAAAAGTAATATCTTCAAATAAAAAATACACAGAAGCATTCTGCGAAACTTCTCTCAGATCTGTGGATTCAACTAGCAGAGTTGAACCTTACTTTTGATTGAGAAGTTGTTAAAATCTCTTTCTGTAGAAACTGCAAGCAAACATTAGGAGCGCTAAGGGTCCTATAGTGGAAAAAGGAATATCTTCAAATAAAAACTACACAGAATCATTCTGCCAAACTTCTTTCTGTTCTGTGCATTCAACTAACATATTTGAACCTTACTGTTGAGTGAGAAGTTCTGAAACACTCTTTCTACTGAATCTACAAGAGGACAAACGGAGCACTAAGTGGCGTATAGTGGAAAAAGGAATATCTTCAAATTAAAACTACACAGAAGCATTCTGCGAAACTTCTTTCTGATCTGTGCATTCAAATAACAGAGTTGAACCTAACTTTTGATTGAGGACTTCTGTAACACCTTTTCTGTAGATACTGCATGTGGACATTCTGAGCACTAAGGTGCCTATAGTGGAAAAAGGAATATTTTCAAATTAAAACTACAGAGAAGCTTTCTGCCAAACTTCTTTCCGTTCTGTGCACACTACTAACAGAGTTGTACATTACTTTAGATTGAGGAGTTTTAAACACTCTTTCTGTAGAAAGTGCAAGGGGACATTCGGAGCGCTAAGGGGCCTGTAGTGGAAAAAGGAATATCTTGAATTCAAAACTACACAGAATCATTCTGCCAAAGGACTTTCTGTTCTGTTCATTCATCTAACAGAGTTCAACCTTAATGTTGATTGAGAAGTTCTGAAACACTCTTTCTGTAGAAACTGCAAGCAGACATTCGGAGCACTGAGGGGCCTACAGTGGAAAAAGGAATATCTTCAAATTAAAACTACACAGAAGCATTCTGTGAAACTTCGTTCTGATCTGTGCATTCAGTTAGCAGAGTTGAACCTAACTTTTGATTGAGGACTTTTGAAACACCTTTTCTGTAGATACTGCATGTGGACATTCGGAGCACTAAGGGGATTATTGTGGAAAAAGGAATATCTTAAATAAAAAGTACACAGAATCATTCTGCGAAACTTCTCTCAGATCTGTGCATTCAACTAGGAGACTTGAACCTTACTTTTGATTGAGAAGTTGTGAAACTCTCTTTCTGTAGTAACTGCAAGCGAACATTCGGAGCACTAAGGGGCCTATAGTGGAAAAAGGAATATCTTCAAATAAAAACTACACAGAAGCGTTCTGCCAAACTACTTTCTGTCCTGTGCATTCCACTAACAGAGTTGAACCTTACTTTTGATTGAGAAGTTCTGAAACTCTCTTTCTGTAGAAATTTCCAAAGTACATTCGGAGCACTTACAGGCCTATGGTGGAAAAAGGAATATCTTCAAATAAAAACTACACAGAATCATTCTGCCAAACTTCTTTCTTTTCTGTGCATTCAACTAACAGAGTTGAGCCGTACTGTTCATTGAGAAGTTCTGAAACACCCTTTCTGTAGAAACTGCAAGCAGACAAACGGAGCACTAAGTGACCTATAGTGGAAAAAGGGATATCTTCAAATTAAAACTAAACAGAAGCATTCTGCGAAACATCTTTCTGATCTGTTCATTCAAATAACAGAGTTGAACCTTACTTTTGATGGAGATGTTCTGAAACTCTCTTTCTGTAAAAACTGCAAGCGGACATTCCGAGCGCTAAGGGGCCTATAGTGGAAAAAGGAATATTTTCAAATTAAAACTACAGAGAAACTTTCTGCTAAATTTTTTTTCCATTCTGTGCACTCTACTAACGGAGTTGTACATTACTTTAGATTGAGGAGTTTTGAAACACTCTTTCTGTAGAAAGTGCAAGGGGATATTCGGAGCGCTAAGGGGTCTGAAGTGGAAAAAGGAATATCTTGAATTCAAAACTACACAGAATCATTCTGCCAAAGGACTTTCTGTTCTGTGCATTCATCTAACAGAGTTGAACCTTATTGTTGATTGAGAAGTTCTGAAACACTCTTTCTGTTGAAACTGCAAGCAGACATTCGGATCACTGAGGGGCCTATAGTGGAAAAAGGAATATCTTCAAATTAAAACTACACAGAAGCATTCTGTGAAACTTCCTTCTGATCTGTGCATTCAGCTAGCAGAGTTGAACCTAACTTTTGATTGAGGAGTTTTGAAACACCCTTTCTGTAGAAACTGCAAGTAGACATTCGGAGCGCTAAGGGGCCTATAGTATTAGAAGGAATATCTTCAAATTAAAACTACTCAGGATCATTCTGCCAAACTTATTTCTGTTCGGTGGGTTCACCTATCAGGTTGAAACTTATTGTTGATTGAGAATTTCTGAAACACTCTTTCTGTAGGAACTGCAAGCGGACATTCGGAGCTCTAAGGCCAAATAGTGGAAAAAGGAATATCTGTAAATAAAAACTACACAGAATCTTTCTGCGAAACTTCTTTCTGGTCTCTGCATTCAACTAACAGAGCTGAACTTTACTGTTGATTGAGAAG
>NW_026656837.1:0-5414 GCF_009828535.3 Hylobates moloch | reverse complement strand
AGCACCATCTCCTTTCCATCACCAGCACCATCTCCTTTCCATCATCAGCACCATCTCCTTTCCATCACCAGCATCATCTCCTTTCCATCATCAGCAGCGTCATCTCCTTTACATCATCACCAGCATCATCTCCTTTCCATCATCCCCAGTGTCATCTCCTTTCCATCATCACCAGCACCATCTCCTTTCCATCATCTCCAGCACCATCTCCTTTCCACCAGCAGCACCATCTTCTTTTGATCAGCAGCACCATCTCCTTTCCATCACTAGCATCATTTCCTTTCCATTTCCAGCATCATTTACTTAAAGTCCTTTAGCAGTGTATGTGACAAATTGCCTTATTTTTAATGTGCATATGTGAACAAAATAATTTTCATTACCTATAACCAATCCCATCCTGTTTTTTGACTGAACAATCTTTTATTTGTAAGACAAACACATTTTTTCCTCTGTTTATCACTTTTGCTTTCTCAGTTGTGGTAAATGGTGGCTAGGTGAGTAGACTTGGTAACAAGAGACAAGGAAGGAGCAGAGTTGATCTCTATAAGTAGGAGAGGGAAATTGAGAGGCAAGATCTAAGGAAAATGCTTTCACTGGAGGACAATTAGATAAAGAGGAGAGCTGACTATGAGGGTGAGAAGAGAGTGAGGAGAATAAATGGATCTCATTTTTAGTGAAATGCTGTACTGCGTGCAGGGGTAATTCCCGTGTTCAACCTTTCCCATAAAACTCTCTCGGCAAGTTTTAAGTAGCTCATTGATGTTTTCATTTTGTTTGGCTGTTTTTGCTTTTCTAAAAAAGCCAGAAGTTTATGGAAATTATAATTACCAGGCTATTTTATAAAAAATTAAATAATAAATTCTTATCTGAAGTTAAAAAGATTCTAAACATTGTACATATTTCATCTGCTAATGTTATTCACACTTTAAAGTAGCTCACTAAGAAACATAGGCCTTTACATGTATTCTTTCTCTTTCTTATTTATATATTATTAATGATATGCGAGAAAGGCAAAAATACACACTTCAGACAAAGGATTAAAACAACCATATTCCAGGCACTGGGCCTATTTCTACTTATTGCTGATGGATCTGGGAGGAGAAACACAATCAAGCTTACATATATATATATATATGTGTGTGTGTATATATATATTTTAAGATATATATATATATATATACATGTAAGCCAGGGTCTGGCTCTGTCACCCAGGATAGAGTGTAATGACCTCCCTGGCTTAGGTGAACCTCCTGCCTCAGCCTCCTGAGTAGCTGTGACCACAGGAGCACACTACCTTACCTAGCTAATTTAAAATATACACACATATATATACATATATATGTGTGTATATATATATATATATGTATATACATATATATATACACATATGTATATATATTTAGAAATGGGAGTCTTTCCATATTGTCCATGCTGATCTTGAATTCCTGGGCTCAAGCAATCCTCGCACCTCGGCCTCCCAAAATACTGGGATTACAGGTGTGAGCCATCGCCCCCAGCCTCAAGCTTATATTTGAGATTTTCATTCCTTTGGAAGAGAATTCGACAACCTTACAAGAAAGAATGAAAATATATTCATTTATTTTATCATCATCCTCACTTAGAGTTACAAGATCTGAAACACCAAGCAAATTGAGGATTTATTTTTTGTTATATAAAAGTTGCTTTTTGAGGTGTGTAGCATTAACACTGTAACCCTAATCACCACTCCACCCCCATCAGTACATTTCAATGAGTAAATGGTGCAAAATGGAAGAGAGCTTAGAACACTGGTTCCCAAAGTGTGGTCCACCATTGGGGCTCCCTGAAATGCTTCCAGGATCTATGAAGTCAAAACCATTTTAATAATAATATCACTTTGTTGAAATTTAAATCTTAGTCAAGGTCGTGTTTAGTGGCAACTGTACTAGTTGCGATTAGTTTCTTCAACACGAAACTTCAGGCACTGTTTTAAAAATGCCAATTTTATTTAAGAATTACCTTACTGAAACATTAAAACACAGTGTTAAATTTCAAGCCTTAAACATACATATTTTTAATACTCCAAGGATGAAATGAGAAGTTTGTCTAAAGCATTTTTATTACAATCCAAGTATGATGGTCATTCCATGGAAGAATATCTGTACTTGTTTGAGTTGCGGGCTGAACTAACCCTTCTTTCATGGAATATGATTTTCACCTGAAAAAAATAACAGAGACAAACTAGGTTTATTCAGGCTTGGATATCCAGCAGAAATTTTCTAGAAAACAAACCAAAGGTAACTGTCAAGGGTAAAAATTATAGTATTTATTGCCAATGGAAAATTTGAACTTTCCAGTAAAACTTAGAACCTTGTAAAATGTTTATTGGCAACTATGAAACTGATGGCTTCTCATACATGAACAGTTTTCTGAAGAGACTGATGTAGATGTTAACAATAGTGATTTTTTCTTGATGTTCTATGATGAAATATGCCACCTTTTAGAAGATCTGAATATCTCACTGAATATTTCCAAATGACTGATGCATCATTATTTTAGGGACTCACAGATCTCAAAGGCAGACTGTAGTTTACAATAGCAATCGGCAACAACAACAAAAAAACACATCGGGTGGAGTTCGGTGTAATCCAAAGACAGGCTTCAGAAGTTCTCATTCTTCTAGGAGAGTTCACAGAGAAATCACTTCTTTCTCTAGCACTGAAATGCAGCAAAATATGTGCAGTGTTTCTGCCCAGGGAAGCCTAGTTGAGACTCAGAGTTCAGAGTTTTCACTGGAAGCTGGACATGTAGGCACAATGACCAGCTACTGCTACTAAAATTCCAGGCTCCCTAAAGGAAAGCAGTTGTTCAGTGCCCCAGGTGGGAAAAACAGTTGTATTAATGTAGGGAACATTCCAAAAGCCAAGTTCCCAGATGCCAACCAAGGCCCAACCCTGAAAGTAAGCCTTTTTAATAGGAGCAAATCAGGTCTGCTGTATTTATTAACTCCTTACTGCATAATAGGGCTACACAGGCAGGGTGCAGTGGCTCACGCCTGTAATCCCAGCACTTTGGGAGGCCGAGGCGGGTGGATCAGGAGGTCAGGAGATCGAGATCATCCTGGCCAACACGCACCATCTCTACTAAAACTACAAAAAAAATTAGCCAGGTGTGGTGGTGGGCGCCTGTAGTCCCAGCTACTTGGGAGGCTGAGGCAGGAGAATGGCGTTAACCCCGGAGGCAGAGCTTGCAGTGAGCCAAGATTGCGCATTACACTCCAGCCTGGGCGACAAGGCAAGACTCCCTCTCAAAAAAAAAAAAAAAAAAAAAAAAGGGCTACACAATAATAAATAGGTGAAAAACATATTCTGAGCACAAGATAGAGAATAGATTTTAATGTAACACACAATGTGCAATTTATGATAGGGTTTCAGACTCCATTTTGAAGTTAATCCTTAAGAAACCATGCTTGTTGAGTTTTGATGTAGTTTCAAAGAAGAATATCTACAATTATTTGCAAAAACTATTAAAATACTTCATCTTTTTCCAGTTAGACATCTTTGTGAGGCCAGATTTCCTTCATACACTTCAATGAAAACAACATAACATAGTGAATTGAATTCAGAAGCAGATATGAGAATGTAACTCTCTTCCATTAAGACAGACATTAAAGACAATTGCAAAAGAGAAAACCAGGCTTCCCATTAAATCTTCTTTTGGAAAACATAATTATTTTATCTATAAAAGTATATTACTCATGTTAGCATATAATTGATTTATCTTTCCTATTTAAGAATGAATTGATACATACATATTTTTAAAAATTTCTGCTTTAATTTCCAATATCATAATACAATACAGATATCGAAAGAAATAAACTACATAAATAAAAACTATTTGGGGTCTTCAGTAAATTTTAGAGTATAAACATGTCTTGAGGCCAACAGATTCGAGAAATGCTGGCTTAGACTACTAAGGTATAAATTCAGGGAATTTATAATCAGTATTGTTAATTCATCTTTAATAAAATGTCAGTTCAGTAAGAGTTTTTGAGAGATGTGGAAGCTGGAAATTGGGCTTGAGGCTATGACAGTCAACGTACACTCAGAATGTAAGTCTAAAAGAGAAATTTGCCAAAATTCAAAAGAACAGTGAAGGGTGGTAGATACAGTATTCTACTCTGTGCCCTTGATAGTGACCTTCCATTTAAGTATAAATATACAGGGGAAAATATAGAGTTTTCAAATATTTCTGCTTGCTATACTCAGTAAGACAGATGACCACTTCAGAGAGAAATTTGACAAAATTTAACAAAAGTATAGATACATATGCCATGAAATCCAGCAATTCTATTTCTCTGAATGTATTCATGATAAAATTTATACACATGTGCAAAAGATATTTGTATGAACATATTCATTGAAGTGCAATTTGTAACAGCAAAATAAATTCTGTCCCTAAGTAAGGTCAGGAATAGAGTTTGTTAATATAATGGAATTTTATTTGCAACTTAAAATAAATGAACTGGTATTTAAAATAAAATACCAGTCCTATGTATATTAAATTAATAAGCCTGAAGAATTGTCATGATAATAATAAAAGAAGTTTGCAAAAGGTTATATATAGCAAGATACCATTTATGCAGTTGTTCAAAATATATGATATAAAGCATATGCAAAGTTTTAAAATACTTGCAAAAATAGGACTCAGTGTGAACATTGAGTTATAAAATAGTATTTTTCTTTTATTTTTTCTGTTATTTCTTTTTTCTATGATTAACATAAATTACTCTTCTTACTCTTATTTTTATTTCTACTGTTATACTTTCTCCTGTCATTACTAATTTCACGTGTATATAACATTTCAGCATTGGTGTTTAATTTCTAAGAAAATTTCATTTGATTTTCAAGACAGTCAGATGAGTGAACCCCATTTTTCAGTGGAGAAGTCAGACTTAGGGTCTTAATCGCCCCAGGAGACATGAAGTGACATTCCCAAGGTCACATACCCAATAGGTGATAGAGTCAGAATAAAACACAGATTTAATGATGATAAACTGATGGTTTTTTACTTGCTATGTCTGCATGTTAGAATGACATACACATGATAATTCGGTATTTTTATTGGCAGATAAAAAAAAATAATAATACAAAGATATGAATAATCAATGCTTACAAAACACTATCTTCTAGGCATGATTTAGGTGCATTATATTACTCTCTTGATCCTCACAACTTTGCAGGGAATCTACTGTTGTTATCTATGACAGATGAGGAAACAGGTGCAGAACATTTGAGAAATTGTCCAAAGCTCTGTAGAGAGAAGTGGCTGTGCTGGAATTTGAACCCAGGGAGTATGACTCTAGAGGCCACATTCCTGGCTACTATAATACATCATCCTACCTCAGAAAACAGCTTTTTTGTTTCAAATCCTCC
>NW_026656836.1:0-5414 GCF_009828535.3 Hylobates moloch | reverse complement strand
GCGAGACTCTGTCTCAGAAAAAAAAAAAAAAAAAAAAAAGAAATGATGGAGGTGCAGGTAGTCCTGTGCCCTGGGCCCATGTACTCTGGGCCTCTGATGGGAGTGGTGACCTGGACGATCTCTGAATCACCTTCAGGGTTCTTCTTCCCTTATCTTGAAGAACAGTGTGTGTTCACAGCCCAATGGTTCTATGGTTTGGTCCTATAGGATCTAAGAAGTTTAATCATCTTCCTTCATTTTGTCCCATTTTCTTTTTTTTTCTTTTTTTTTTTGAGACAGAGTCTCGCTCTGTTGCCCAGCACCCAGGCTAGAGTGCAGTGGTGCAATCTCAGCTCACTGCAACCTCCACCTCCTGGGTTCAAGTGATTCTCCTGCCTCAGCCTCCCAAGTAGCTGGGATTACAGGCATGCACCACCGCGCCTGGCTAATTTTTGTATTTTTAGTAGAGACAGGGTTTCACCATGTTGGCCAGGCTGGTCAACTCCTGACCTCAGGTGATCCACCCGCCTCAGCATCCCAAAGTGTTGGGATTACAGGCATGAGCCACTGCACCCAGCCATTTTGTCCCATTTTCTCTGTTTCCTTTAGTCCCAGTCAGCAGTGCCATTTCCAGTACAATCCCATCTCTATTGCTGTTTTGTTGAGATGGTTAATGAAGTCCACAGTTCACAATCACAGTAATCTCCTTGTCAAATGGTCCAGCAGACCCTTAGTGTTCTCTTCCAAACATGCTTTGTCGTGTTTTGTAATATGGACAGGGACAGGCTGAGAATTTTCCAGACCCACTGAGAGAGCAATGTCCCCCTCATAGCTTGGGTAAGGTTTAACTTCTGGTTCCTTTTTGCATAACAATTCTGTTTTCAATTCATATCTCTCTTCTCAAATTTTACTATAAGCAGTCAGGAGGAACCAAGCCTCTCCTTCTCTCCTTTCAACACTTTGCTTAGAGATCTCCTCAGCTAAATCTCCATTTCACTGTTCACAAGTCCTACCCTCCACAAAACACTAAAACGTAAACACAATTCAGCCAGGTTCTTTGCTACTTTTTAACAAGGATCACCTTTTCTCCATTGTCCAATAACACGTTCCTCATTTCTACCTGAGACCACATTAGAACAGCCTTTAACCACCCATATTTCTACCACCAATCTGTTCATGATTACTTATGTATACTTTAAGAAAGCAGAAGCTTTCTCTACAGCTCTCCTCATTTCTTTCTGACTGCTCATCAGAATTACCTTTAAAGGTCCATTCAATGGCAATATAGGATTTTCCTTTTTTTTTTTTTCTTTTTTTTAGATGGAGTCTTGCTCTGTTGCCCAGGCTGGAGTGCAGTGGCACAATCTTGGCTCACTGCAACCTCCACTTCCCTGGTTCAAGCAATTCTCCTGCCTCAGCCTCCTGAGTAGCTGAGATTACAGGTGTGTGCCACCACGCCCGGCTAATTTTTTTTGTATTTTTAGTAAAGATGGGGTTTCACCATGGTGGTCAAGCTGGTCTCAAACTCCTGACCTCATAATCCGTCCACCTAGGCCTCCCAAAGTGCTGGGATTACAGGCGTGAGCCACCGCACCTGGTGGCAATATAGGATTTTTCTAGCGCATGCACCCACATTTATGTTTTAGTCTGTTTTCTGTTGCTATAACAGAATACCACAGACCAGGTAATTTATAAAGAAAAGAAGCTCAGCCAGGTGCAGTGGCTCACACCTATAATCCCAGCACTTTGGGAGGCCAAAGTGGGTGGATCACTTGAGGTCAGGAGTTTGAGACCAGCCTAACATGGTAAAACATCATCTCTACTAAAAATACAAAAATTAGCTGGGCCTGGTGATGAATGCCTGTAATCCCAGCTAGTTGGGAGGCTGAGGCAGGAGTATCGCTTAAACCTGGGAGGCAGAGGTTGCAGTGAGCAGAGATTGTGCCACTGCACTCCAGCCTGGGTGACAGAGTGAGATTCTGTCTCAAAAAAATAAAAAATAAAAATAATTTTAAAAAGAAGCTTAACAAGCTCACAGTTCTGGAGGCTGGAAAGTCCAAGAGCATGGTGCTAGCATCAGATGAAGCCTTCATGCTGCATCATCCCATCATGGGTAGACAGAAGGGCAAGAGGGTGCATGCGAGAGACAGCTCACTTTTATAACAAAGCCCTCCCACAATAACAGCATTAGTCCATTCATGAGGGTGACAGCCCCATGACCTAATGTCTTCTTGAAGACCCCACCTCTCAATACTGTTACAATGGCAATTAAAGGTCAACATGAGTTTTGGAGGGAACATTCAAACCATGGCACTCTTCCAGCCTCTAGTCATTACAGTTACAAGGCCACTTCCACATTTTTAGGTATTCGTTACACAGCACCCCTCACTTCTCGTACCTATTTGTCTTAGTCAGTTCTGACTGGTATAACAAAGTACCATAGACTGGGTGGCTTATAAACAACAGAAATTTATCTCTTAACAGTTCTGGTTGGAAGTCTGACATTACAGTGCCAGCATGGTCAGGTTCTGGTAGGGACCCTGTTTAGGGTTGCAGACAGCTAAATTTTCATTGTATCCTCACATTGTGGAAAGAACTCTCTGGGGTCCCTTTTATTTATTTATTTATTTATTTATTTATTTATTTATTTATTTACTTATTTATATTTTTCTGAGACGGAGTCTCACTCTGTCATCCAGGCTGGACTGCAGTGGCACCATCTCCATTCACTGCAACCTCCGCCTCCTGGGTTCAAGCGATTCTCCTGCCTCAGCCTCCTGAGTAGCTGGGATTACAGGCAAACACCACTATGCCCAGCTAATTTTTGTATTTTTAGTAGAGAGAGGGTTTCGCCATGTTGGCCAGGCTGGTCTTGAACTCCTGGCCTCAGGTGATCCACCTGCTTCAGCCTCCCACAGTGCTGGGATTACAGGCGTGAGCCACCGCGCCCAGCCTGGGGTCCCTTTTATAAGGGCGCCAATCCCATTCATGAGGGCTCCACTGTCATGACTTAATCACCTCCCAAAGGTCCCACCTTCTAATACTATCACATTAGGGGTTAGGATATCAACATGTTTGGGGAGACACAAACATTCAGTCTATTGCACAGCCTTTTACCTTCTGCAAATAAAACTGCTTCCAGTATACCCAAAGCCATACTAAAACCTCTTTCTTTAGCACTATTCATGTTCTCTTCTCCTGGACGTCAGTACTTTAAATAGAGTCATCCTCCCTCATGGATTCCACACTTCTCTCTCTCTCTCTCTGTCTCTCTCTCTCTGAGACAGGGTCTCACTCTGTCACCCAGGCTGGAATGCAGTGGCAAGATCATGGGTCACTGAAACCTCCACCTCCCAGGGCTCAAGTGATCTTCCCACCTCAGCCTCCTGAGTAGCTGGGACTACAGGCACGTGCCACAGTGCCTGGCTAATTTTTGTATTTTTGCAGAGATGGGGTTTCACTATGTTGCCCAGGTTGATCTCAAATTCCTGGGCTCAAGCTATCTTCCTACCTCAGCATCCCAAAGTACTGGGATTATAGGCATGAGCCACTTTGCCTAGCCATATATCCTTCTCTCTCTTATCCTACTCCAGTCAGGCTTTGGTCCCCACTTGTTCACTGACATTCCTCTCTGTGACATGATGAGTTCTCTGTGGGCACACTGAGTTTGAGGTGTCAAAGCACATGAAAATGGAAAGGTCTACTAGGCAGTTGTTTATGTGGTCCAACTCTCTTTTGGTTCATATTTGCTTGGTATATCTTTTTCCATCCCTCTATTTTCAACCTTTCTTTGTGGTTTTATTCTAAGCGTGTTTCCTGTCACAGGTCTATAGTTGAATTCAACAACAACAACAACAACAAATCCAATCTGATAATCTCTGTTTTCAACAGGCATGTAATCATTTATATTTATTTTGATTAAGTATGTATTGGGACTTATTTCTACCATCTTATGTTTGCTGTTTACTACCCGTTCCCCCTCATCTTTTCCCATTATATGTTAGATGGATAAAGTTTTTGAAATTGCCCCATTACACATTTTATTTTTTCCTTTGCTGGTTCTGAAGTTATAGATGGTATTTCTCCTCATTTAGTGGTTTCCATTAATTTTTAAAGTTCCTGAATCTCATGCTTCCAGTATCAACATGCCTAACCAGCAGGGCCTCCATTAATTTTTAAATATATATTCTAAATTATAAATTTAAGAGCCAGGCACAGTGGCTCACACCTGTAATCCCAGTGACTTTGAAGGCTGAGTTGGGAGGATCGTTTGAGGCCAGGAGTTTAAGACCAAACTGGGTAACATAGAGAGATCCCATCTATACAATTTTTTTTTTTTCAATGAGCCAGGTGTGGTGGCACACGCCTGTAGTCCCAACTACTTGGGAGGTTGAGGTGGGAGGATCCCTTGAGCCCAGGAATTTGAGGCTATAGTGAGCTAGGATTGCAGCACTGCACTCTAGCCTGGGTAACAGAGTGAAACAAATAAAAAATAAATATTTATGTTTCTATAAATTTACATACATAGATAAATATTAAAAACATATTAAGCCAGCTGTAGTGGCACACACCTGTAGTCCCAGCTACTTGGGAGGCTAAGGTGGCAGGATTTCTTGAGCCCAGGAGTTCGAGGCCAGCCTAGGCAACATAATGAGACCCCATTTCTTTAAAAAAAAAAAAAAAAATATATATATATATTTATACATACACACACAAACCAATATCCAAAAAATATATCTTTAAAAATGTATTCTCAGCCGGGCACGGTGGCTCATGACTGTAATCCCAGCACTTTGGGAGGCCGAGGTGGGTGGATCACGAGGTCAGGAGATCGAGACCATCCTGGCTAACACGGTGAAACCCTGTCTCTACTAAATATAAAAAAAATTAGCCGGACGTGGTGGTGGGCGCCTGTAGTCTCAGCTACTTAGGAGGCTGAGGCAGGAAAATGGCGTGAACCTGGGAGGCAGAGCTTGCAGTGAGCCGAGATCGCGCCACTGCACTCCAGCCTGGGCGACAGAGCGAGACTCCATCTCAAAAAAAAAAAAATGTATTGTCTACAGTTCTTCAGTATATGTATTATCTACCTACTCTCAAAAGAATAAAGGCCAGGCGTGGTGGCTCATGCCTATAATCCCAGCACTTTGGGAGGCCAAGGCAGGTGGATTACGAGGGCAGGAGATTAAGACCATCCTGGCTAACGCGGTGAAACCCCGTCTCTACTAAAAATACAAAAAAATTAGCCAAGCATGGTGACAGATGCCTGTAGTCCCAGCTACTTGGGAAGCTGAGGCAGGAGAATGGCATGAACCTGGGAGGCGGAGCTTGCAGTAAGCCAAGATTGCACCACTGCACTCCAGCCTCAGCGACAGAGCGAGACTCCATCTCAAAAAAAAAAAAAAAAGAGGCCGGGCGCGGTGGCTCACGCTTGTAAT
>NW_026656835.1:0-5414 GCF_009828535.3 Hylobates moloch | reverse complement strand
GCTGAAGAGGCTGAGACTTGGGGGACAGCCAGATTCCTCCTTGCCTCTGCTTAGGATGCTGCATTCTCTAACCAGGCGTGGCTGTTGGTTCTGGCCTCTGCCTGCCTCACAACTCCAGTGAGATGCCTTCCAGATTGTCCACCCGGGAGATCAGTGAGCCTGGAGAGAAGGGCGGGTTATCAGAGCTGCAGGTGGAGCTTGCCTTGCAGCAAGGAATCCCAGGCCAAACTAAGCAGGGCAAGCAGCACCATTGAGTGTCCGTCGCGTGATTGGTTTTGTGTGTTGAAGAATCTGCAGCCTGGAAAACAAGTGGCAGAAATCTGAATGGCAGCATGGTCATGGACACTGGCTGGCTGAGGACTTCAAGACCGTTCTGGTACTTTCTCAAGGCTTCTGTTCCCTTACTGGTCCAATTAGAGTTGACACCGGACACACCCTAAGGTCAACTGATCCCTGTCTCTCCTGTGGATTCACTGCTACCTGGAGTCAGGAGAAGGGAGTGGGAGGCAGTAAAATCCTTTAGAGCCTTAGTTCTCGTGGACCAACATGTTAACAAGTGCAGCTGTCCCAAGCTCTTCATTACTGTGGTAGGCAGAGCAATGACCCCCAAAACTATTCCCATCCTAGGCCATGAAACCAGTGACCATGTTACATATGTGGCAATGGGGATGTGCCCCTGCATTGAGGTGCGGCTCTGGAGAAGATGTCCTGGATTTCACGGGTGGGTCAAAGATGATCACAAGCATTCCTAAAGAGGGAGGCAGGAGGGCCAGGTCATAGAAAGAGAGGTGGGCATGGAAGCAGAGGTTGGAGTGATGTGGCTGTGAGCTAGAGAATGTGGGCACCTTCTAGAAGCTGAGATGGTGAGGAACCATCTCCCCAGGAGCCCCCAGAAAGGAGCGCAGCACTGCAGACAACGTGACTCTAGCCAGATAGACCCATTTGGGATTTCTTGCCTCCAGAAATGTAGCACAAACGTGTGTGGTCTTAAGCCAGTTTGTGGTATTCAGCCATAGCAGCAATGAGAAACAGACATAACTTCCGTGTGATTCCTTGACAGGCCACGTGGCTCAGGACTCCCGATTCCTTCCTGGCTTTGTTTGCCTGACTGCAAGACACAGTGGGGCTAGACACCTGCTGTGGTCTGAGTGTGGCCCCCAAAAGCATGTGTTGGAAACTTGGTCCCAAGTGCAACAGCATTAAGAGGTGGGACCTTTTATTTTTAAAAATAAAAATGTTCCATGAGGAAGAGCTGAAGTAGGTGGAATCTTTAAGAAGACGTGATTAGGCCATGAAAGCTCTACCCTCGTGAATGGATCGATGCCCTTGTCTGGGGATTGGGTTAGTTATCATGGCAGTGGGTATCTCTCTCCTTCTCGCTCGCTCTCTATCTCTCCCCCTCTCTTTGATCTTCCACCGTGGGATGATGCAGCAAGAAAGCCTTCCCTCACCAGATGTCAGCACCTTAATACTAGACCTATCAGTCTCAAGAACTGTGAGACATAAATTTCTTTATAAATTATCCCATCTGTGTGGTACTCTCTTGTAGTAATACAAAATGGACTAAGACAACACATAATGTTTTATAAATAAATTGTATTTGTGGGGTGCTTTTGTCTTTCCAATCTCTCCAACAAAAGACAACTTTGCAGGCCCACTTCTGTTTGCAGGCCCTCTGAAAAGCCATCTCAAAATATGCCAAAGTATCCTTTTTCTTTTTTTCCAGAGTCCTTTTTTCCAATGCACCAAAGTACATATTGAGATAAAATATTTTTGTTTTCTCCACTCCCCACTTTGAAACTTCAAATGTTTCACATATAAAAAGGCAAGTTGATTCCTTTGGAGAGATTTAGGTTGGAGTTTGTTAGATAAGAGACAGGCAAAGAAGAGAAATGACAAATTTGAATGAGCAGAAAAGAACAAATTTAAATATTTTGTCTCAGATCTTCTTGAGACTTTTCTATGGAAACAGAAGAAAAACAAGGGTTATTGTCTGGAATAGTCTATAGACTAGTTTTTCCAGAGTCGCTGAAGCATCTTCAAATCATAGTGGTAATCTGACAGATTTTTCTGGGTATTAGTTGAAATGAGGTGTTCCAACAAACTTTCTGAATAGTCTGTACATCAACAGGTACAAGGGCTGTTTACATGTAAAGTTGCTACAGTGATTTCCCCTAAAGTTTATATCAAGTTTTCTAGCATCAATTTGCAGGGCTTTAAGAAAAGCAGAGTTTTTTTTTTTTTCTAGTGATTCCAAGTCAGAAAAATGCAAGAAAATGTGAAAACATTAGCTTGGAGACTTGTAGCTAGAAAAGAATTCAAGATTCAGTCCCAGTTGTAGACAAATAATAAAAACTGAAAAACAATGGACAGGGCTAGAATAGAATAGTGGGTATACTACAGTTTTCTTCTGAAACATAATTTTTCTCTCTCCAGTTCCCCATTTCTAACAAAGACAAATCACAATAGGACCAATTTATTCACAAAATAAGTCTTTGTTTTGTTATAATTGGCCTGATTGTTTGAATAAAGTACAGAAAAAATGGGGATTGGCCATTCTTTTAAGTTGGCCTTGCTGGAACTTTTTCATAAGGAATTTCAGATTAGACTTTTAAAATCCTCTAAAGGCTAGGAAACCAAGCCAAGGGTTTGCCATCAGACTGTGCCTGTAATGCCTGTACAAATTCAGTGAATTCCTCCCCTCTTGAGGTCCCAATATATCTTGAGGTTCTTGGGCCCTTTAGAAAGTGACATTCTTTACTTACTGCAAGGCCCAGAACCTTGTAAGGGAGCTGTGTAGACAAGGTACCTGGCCAGTCTTTCCACAAGGATTTTTATTAGGTCTATAAAATCAACTTTAGTTCTGCTAAATAGGCTCATCATATCTGAAAATATGCCATTCTAGTCAAAACCTTGGCAAAATAACCAGTGTCTCCAGTTATGTCCTTTTATTTAAAAATACCCAATTCTCACTGAGCTTATGCAAATAACAGATTTCTAGAGAAATCTGGTAGAGACATGGCTGGGACTACAGGCCCATGCCACAACACCTGGCTAATTTTTGTAATTTTGTAGAGACAGGATCTCACTTTGCTTCCCAGGGCTGGTCTCAAACTCCTGGGCTCAAGTGATCCTCCTGCCTCAGCCACCCAAAGTGCTGGGATTACAGGAGATTGTACCATTGGATCTTTTTTTTTTTTAAACAAAGGTACCACCTCAAGTGGCTCACCAAAGCCAATAAGGCTTAATCAAGATTATGACTTAACCAAGGACACATGAGGCATCTCCAGAGAGGTGCACAGCAGTCCTCACCAGATGCAGAACCACTTCAAAGACAGCTCAAAGAAGGGAAAGTTTTGCTAGCCACAAATGGGGTACAACCCGCATCTGCCAGCCATATCTTCCAGGGTCTCAGCCTTTCAGCTGACCATCTACACACGGAAGCCTAAGAGCCCCGTGTAACCCCTCAAACAGGAGATGACAGAAAACCAAAAGCTGTCTATGGAAGGGGAAAGGATCAATGACAAGTGGGTACACCACAAAGTCAAAAGTCACACAAATATCAAACCAAAAGCGACTAGCTTGCTGACCAGGACCTGCACCCAGGCCATGGCAGTGAATGTGTGGAATTTTAACAACAAGACTGCAAGGTGGGGCCAGGTGCGGTGGCTCACGTCTGTAATCACAGCACTTTGGGAGGCCAAGGCAGGCAGATCATGAGGTCAAGTGATTGAGACCATCCTGGCCAATATGGTGAAACCCCGTCTCTACTAAAAATACAAAAATTAGCTGGGTGTGGTGGCACGTGCCTGTAATCCCAGCTACTCTGGAGGCAGAGGCAGGAGAATCGTTTTAACTTGGGAGTTGGAGGTTGCAGTGAGCCGAGATGTACCATTGCACTCCTGCCTGGGTGACAAGAGCGAAACTCTGTCTCAAAAAAAAAAAAAAAGACTGCAAGGTGGAGTGGCTGGCACTGCAGATTCCACAAGGGACCCAGGGCAGGCGTTTGGAGCATATGAAAGATTTTAGCTTTGTTTCAAGTCAGACTTTTGCTCTTTAATATTGTCAAGAGGATTTCTAAGGCAAGCCATGACACTATGATGTGTCTTTTAATTTAATCTTCCAATGAATATAAATTAGGCAGTTGTTTGGAATAAGAAATCTCTAAACTATTTTTTGTAATTTAGAGGTCTTTCCAACTTAAAGAATCCATCTTTTGGCTGCTAATGACTAGAATTTCCAATCCCACAGCCTCTTCATGGAAAGCCCTGGATGTGGTTTACCAGGCTTATAGTAGGTTATTACCATTTAAGACAGACTTGCTTCCTGAAGAGGGCATAGGATAGGCAGTTCCAAAGATCCCTCCAGTAAAATTCACTCCTAGAAACAGGCTCAGATAGCAAGAGACTTTTTTTTTTATTTTAACTCACAGTTTTTATTGGTTGAAGTAATAAAATAAAAATTAGCTCCGTAGTTCCTATTTCTTGTCTATTGTTTTTCTTTCTTTTTAAAATTTAATTTAATTTAATTTAGTTGTAAGTTCCAGGATACATGTGCAGGACATGCAGGTTTGTTACATAGGCAATCATGTGCCATGGCGGTTTGCTGCACCTGTCAACCCATCACCTAGGTATCAAGCCCCGCATGCATTAGCTATTTATCCTGATAGTCTCCCTCCCCACCACCGACAGGCCCCAGTGTGTGTCCTTCCCCTCCCTGTGTCCATGTGCTCTCATTGTTCAGCTCTCACTTATAAATGAGAACATGTGGTGTTTTGTTTTCTGTTCCTGTGTTAGTTTGCTGAGGATAATGGCTACTAGCTCCATCCATGTCCCTGCAAAGCAACAGACTCTTGTTGCCACACATGGTTAGGATGGTGTTTGTGTACACAGTGCCTCTGGTGACCCACATATTTCTGGGGACACCCATCACAGACCCCTTAATTCATGACACTGGACAGCTCTCCTAGGATGGGACTTTCCCAGGACTAACCAGGCAACAAGGGCCAGACCACAAAAATTCCTTATGGATGGGACTTCTTATTAAGACAAACATTCCCAACAGCTGGACACATTCAGAGCAAAAAGTGTGCTGCCTAAAACCTTGTATCTCGGGTTCCCAGGCATCTTCAGACTGAACACCTGATGTGACCCAAAAATCACACCCCAGATGGCAGAAACAAGAGACAGTGCTCCCACTTGTCACAAGTCAAACTCTCCAGGGCATAAAACAAGATGAGAGTGGTCCTCATCTGGCTTCTATTTTGTTTTTGTTGTTGTTTTGAGACGCAGTCTCTCACTCTGTCACCCACGCTGGAGTGCAGTGGCATGATCTTGGCTCACTGCAACCTCTGCCTCCTGGGTTCAGGTGGTTCTCCTGCCTCAGCCTCCTGAGTAGCAGGGATTACAGGTGCT
>NW_026656834.1:0-5418 GCF_009828535.3 Hylobates moloch | reverse complement strand
CTTAAACACTTCCTTGTTCGTGTATTCTGAAATCATGCCAGAAGTTTAGGAAACAATTATGATTAAGTGTAATTAAGTGAGGAGCATGGGATTAGTTAGTCCTTGTCCTCTTCAGGAGACCTTCACCACATTGATCATTTCAGGATTTTTACTATCTTTTCTCATTTTGCACCATTTGGCCAGAAAAGTTGTTAACAAATTTCTTTAAGCCACTTATAATTTACTATGTCAATGAGTGTGTCAGCTTCGTCATTTTGCAGGCTATTTCCCAGGTAATAGACATACATTCATTTTACCTTTCTATGCTTCTGCCATTCTTAACAAATAAAACCAGGGTACTGGAGCAGTACATGTGCATCCAGATAACTGAGAACATTCATTTGTTTTCTCAGTTTGTGTGACCTTGAGAAAGTCCTTATCCTGACTGGACCTCAATTTCCTCATCTGTAAAAAAAGTGGTTTGGACTAGATTTTTGTTAAACTCCCTTCTAGCTCTAAAATTCTCTGATTCTATTTTGTATTCTAATTCAAATTACTAGCAAATTATACACTTTATTTTAAAATCCCTTTCCCACCTATATTCATTCTATTTTCTAAATATATCTTTTAAATTCTTAAGCTATCAAATTTTAGATGCATAAAAAGATAAGTAATTAAACACCCTAGAACATCCAGACTTACAATCCATTCATTAATTAGTGTAATTTCAGGTAGAGGATAAAAAAATGAAATAAACAAAGCCTGAGGTGATGACAACTTAATAGCATATAATTTTAAGTGGACAGATATGAATATGAGCTTCTCTGGCTTCTCACGTGTGCTTCAATTTTCCCAGTATCTTTGTTTCTTATGAACAATATTTTAATCAATCACTGATTCTTATTAAACATCCACAAAGTGCCATTCTTGTACTAGTTGCTACAGAGGGTTAAAATAGTCTTCACTGACTTCAAAAACCTTCAGCTGGGGCTGGTGAAACAAAACTTAACCCCAAGGAAAAATTAGGGAGAAATATCAGACAATATATAGTCAGGGGCTAAATTGTGTGGTATAAGCCAGCAGTTCTCAACCTTGTTCCCCACTACAACACATATAATGAATAATGTTTCTATACTTGAAACAGTGTAGGTACTCAGTAAATATTTATTGAATAAATGTGTGAATGAATCTTCACATGCTTAAGATAATCATACAATAGTATCCAGAATTCTAATAATCACAGCCTTTCTCCCCCACCCAAGATATCACACCTATCTGAATATGGGTGATTGAAAGACATGTCTATTATAGGACTAATCAACTTGAATATATATTATTTAAGTGGCTACCGCACATATATATACACACACTTGTGTTTATTCCAGCACTCTGTGTGTGTATATATATATATGAGTGTATATACGTATGTGTGTGTGTATATATATACATGTGTATATATATAGCAATATATATATTGCTATATATATATATACACATGTGTATATATATTGCAATATATATATTGCTATATATATACACATGTGTATATATACATTGCATATATATACTATATATGTATATATATACACGTGTATATATATTGCAATATATATACACACATATATACACGTGTATGTGTATATATATAATAGCCACTTAAATAATATATATAATTATCTGTACCAAATTAAAACACATTTCATAACTAGTATTGTAACACCGTGGTTAAGAAGACTTGTCAGAGACTTTAGGTGCTGTAAGAGCTCAGTGAAAACAGATTATTATGAGCTGAAGTATTACCAAGGGCCTTCATAAACGCAAAGAAAAATTTAGAAAATAGATTGAAAAGCTACAGATAAGCCATGAGGAGTAGGAAGGGAAGAATAAGCATAGAGCAGGCAGGAAGCAGTGAGGATGCAGACCCGAAGTGGAGGATCGTTACTGGGGAACAAAGGGAAGCAGGCTTGGGAAGACGAGGCAGGATTGGTTTACTGCAGGCTATAAAAACCAGTCTGAAGCACTCAGAGTGATCCAGAGGGCAAGAGGGAGCTATTGTAGAGACTCAAGCAAAGTCCAGCAGAAAAGGGGTTTGTGAGAGCTGTGTATGTATGAATGAATATAAAAAAGACAGGGTGAAAAAGATGAGCAGGGCAAGATTTATCTTTTTTATAGACTTTTTCTAAAGGGATGGCAACTGAAGCCTGGCATTTTAATACCATTTGATGAGGCTTCATACATTTTAATTAATGTTAAACTGATTTATACCCTGAGGAGTTATACACAAATGGCACAATCAAATAAAATAAAGGAAGACACATGTGCACAAGTTTGCATGTGTCTATATGCGTTTATAGACACATCTTTCAACTACATTTGACTGTGCTTCTGTTAGAAGTGCCAGGTTCCACCCACATCCCAGCCTACTGGCTTCAATCAGAAAGGCAGAATTAACAACACAACAATTTGGAAGGGTTTATTGCCCATTATTTGATCTAAAACAACTTGAACAGTATGAAAAAGTGAGGCTCTAACACAAAAAGGGAGATTAGTCATGTAGCCACTTTGCTGGCCCCCCTGTTGTGCTTTCAACTGTGGGCTGCATGTATTTTTTCCATCCTAAAATCAAGTTTCTTAAAAGCTTGCCATGCATTTTAATGCAATTGCTCGCATTTCCCCTTTGGGAAGGAAGAAAACAAGACTTTCCTTATTGCTGAGCTGGAAATGTGTATGTGTACATTTGGAGGTGGAGGGGTGAGGGAACAAGGCATAGTAAGAGAACGAAATGGTTGGCTTTTTAAACCTCATAATCCCAAACCTAACTACACACAGATCTCCCAGATTCAGCGGTGGCAGGTGGCAGACACGTACTCACCCATAAGCAATAGAGACAAATTAGAAGCATATAATAAATAAGCCTTTGAATTGTAAACCCTTTTATGCTTTATAAATTTTATCACAGTTGATCTTCATCCTACCCTTGCATGGTAGAAAGGGCAGGAATTTTCTCCTTTATTTGACAAAAGAAGAAACCAAGATGAAGAAAGCTTGAGTGACTTGCCTAAGATCTCACAGATAAGGCGATATACTTTTAAATCACTTTTATTGAGATATAATTCACTACCATAAAATTCACCTTTTTAATTTTTTTTTTTTGAAACAGAGTCTCTGTCTCCCAGGTTGGAGTGCAGTGGCACGATCTCAGCTCACTGCAACCTCCACCTCCATGGTTCAAGCGATAACCCTGCCTCAGCATCCTGAGTAGCTGGGATTACAGGCTCCCGCCGCAACGCCTGGCTAATTTTTTTTTATTTTTAGTAGAGACAGGGTTTTGCCATGTTGGCCAGGCTGGTCTCAAACTCCTGGGTTCAAGTGATCCGCCCACCTCAGCCTCCCAAAGTGCTGGGATTACAGGTGTGAGCCACCGCACCTGGCCAAATTCATCATTTTAAGTGTATGCGTTAGTGTTTTTGCCCGAGATTGTGAAAGCATCACTGCTGTCTAATTCCAGAACATTTTTATTACCCCCTACAAAAGAATTCCATATCCATTAGCAGTTACTCCCCACCTCTTTACTCCTCCCAGGCCCTAGAAAATAATAACCTCTGTTTCTGTAAATTTATGCTCCGGACATTTTATATAAATGTAATCATACAATATGTAGCCTTTTGTGTTTGGTTTCTTTCATTTTGCATAAGTTTTCAAGGTTCATCCATGTTTTAACATTCATCATGTTTGTCTACGACCAAACAATATTCCATTGTATACATATAGCACATTTTATCTATCCATTCATTGTTGGACATTTGAATTGTTTCCAGCTTTGTGGCTATTATGACTAATGCTGCTATGAACATTCATGTACATGTTTTTGTGTGAAGATGGACTTGCATTTATCTTGGATATACACCTAGGAGTGGAATTTCTGGGTCATATGGTAATGCTACATTCAACTTTTTGAGGAACTTTCTTTTTTTTTTATTATACTTTAAGTTTTACGGTACATGTGCACAACGTGCAGGTTAGTTACATATGTATACATGTGCCATGTTGGTGTGCTGCACCCATTAACTCGTCATTTAACATTAGGTGTATCTCCAAATGCTATCCCTCCCCCCTCCCCCCACCCCACAGCAGGCCCTGGTGTGTGATGTTCCCCTTCCTGTGTCCATGTGTTCTCATTGTTCAATTCCCACCTATGAGTGAGAACAAGTGGTGTTTGGTTTTTTGTCCTTGCGATAGTTTGCTCAGAATGATGGTTTCCAGCTTCATCCATGTCCCTACAAATGACACGAACTCATCATTTTTATGGCTGCATAGTATTCCATGGTGTATATGTGCCACATTTTCTTAATCCAGTATATTATTGTCGGACATTTGGCTTGGTTCCAAGTCTTTGCTATTGTGAATAGTGCGGCAATAAACGTACTTGTGCATGATTTATAATCCTTTGGGTATATACCCAGTAATGGGATGGCTGGGTCAAATGGTATTTCTGGTTCTAGATCCCTGAGGAATCGCCACACTGACTTCCACAATGGTTGAACTAGTTTACAGTCCCACCAACAGCGTAAAAGTGTTCCTGTTTCTCCACATCCTCTCCAGCACCTGTTGTTTCCTGACTTTTTAATGATCGCCATTGTAACTGGTGTGAGATGGTATCTCATTGTGGTTTTGATTTGCATTTCTCTGATGGCCAGTGATGATGAGCATTTTTGCATGTGTCTGTTGGCTGCATAAATGTCTTCTTTTGAGAAGTGTCTGTTCATATCCTTTGCCCACTTTTTGATGGGGTTGTTTTTTTCTTGTAAATTTGTTGGAGTTCATTGTAGATTTTGGATATTAGCCCTTTGTCAGATGAGTAGATTGCAAAAATTTTCTCCCATTCTGTAGGTTGCCTGTTCACTCTGATGGTAGTTTCTTTTGTTGTGCAGAAGCTCTTTAGTTTAATTAGATCCCATTTGTCAATTTTGGCTTTTGTTGCCATTGCTTTTGGTGTCTTAGACATGAAGTCCTTGCCCATGCCTATGGCCTGAATGATATTGCCTAGGTTTTCTTCTAGGGTTTTTATGGTTTTAGGTCTAACATGTAAGTCTCTAATCCATCTTGAATTAATTTTTGCATAAGGTGTAAGGAAGGGATCCAGTTTCAGCTTTCTACATATGGCTAGCCAGTTTTCCCAGCACCATTTATTAAATAGGTAGTCCTTTCCCCATTGCTTGTTTTTGTCAGGTTTGTCAAAGATCAGATGGTTGTAGATATGTGGCATTATTTCTGAGGGCTCTGTTCTGTTCCATTGGTCTATATCTCTGTTTTGGTACTGGTACCATGCTGTTTTGGTTACTGTAGCCTTGTAGTATATTTGAAGTCAGGTAGCATGATGCCTCCAGCTTTGTTCTTTTGGCTTAGGATTGACTTGGCAATGCGGGCTCTTTTTTGGTT
>NW_026656833.1:0-5419 GCF_009828535.3 Hylobates moloch | reverse complement strand
TATGATAATCGTAGGAAGAGAGAATCAGTATGATAAGAGCGTGAATATTCTCCAAATTGATCTAAAGAGTCCATGTAACTTTAATTAAAATCTCAGCAGAGCTTGTCACAGAACTGGCAAGCTGATTCTAAAATTACATATACAACAGCAAAGGTCAAGAATAGTCAAGACACTCTTGAAGAATAGGAGACCTGCTCTACCCAGATACCAAAACTTAATAGAAAGCCACAGTAATTAAGCCATTATGATACTGGCATAGAGGTAGACAGAATGGAGAGCCCAGAAATAGACCCACACATATGTGAAAACTTGCTCTGTCACACATCTGGTATTGCAGATCATTTAGGAAAGAAGGCTCTAAACAAGCAATAGTCCTGGGAAATTGGATATCCATATAGGAAAAAAAAAGTGAAATTGGACTCCTATCTTACACCATACCCCAAATTTCTTTTTTTTTTAACTTTTATTTTAGGTTTGGGGGCACATGTGAAGGTTTGTTTCATAGGGAAACTCGTGTCATGGGGGTTAGTTGTACAGATTATTTCATCACCCAGGTATTAAGCCCAGTACCCAACAGTTATTTTTTTCTGCTCCTCTCCCTTCTCCCACCCTCCACCCTCAAGTAGGTCCCCGTGTCTATTGTTCCCTTCTTTGTGTTCATGAATTCTCATCATTTAGCTCCCACTTATAAATGGCAACATGCGGTATTTGGTTTTCTGTTCCTGCATTAGTTTGCTAAGGATAATGGCCTCCAGCTCCATCAATGTTCCTGCAAAAGACATGATCTCACTCTTTTTTTTTTTGAGACGGAGTCTTGCTCTGTGTCCCAGCTGGAGTGCAGTTGCATGATCTCAGCTCACTGCAACATCCGCCCCCTGGGTTCAAACAATTCTCTGCCTCAGCCTCCGAGTAGCTGGGATTACAGGTGCCTGCCACCATGCCCAGCTAATTTTTTTGTATTTTTAGTAGAGACAGGGTTTCACCATTTCGGCCAGGCTGGTCTTGAACTCCTGACCTTGTGATCCACCCGCCTTGGCCTCCCAAAATGCTGAGATTACAGGCGTGAGCCACCGTGCCCGGCCTCATTCTTTTTTACTATACACCAAATTTCAATTCCAGTTTAAATTAAAGATACAAACGTGAAAAGCTAAATTTTTAGAATAAGTTATGAGAAAATATTTTTATGACCTTAGGTTTCTTAAATAAGATACACAAAGTTCTAACTGAGGAAGTGTGATGAATTTTACTACATTAAAATTAAGAACTGATCATCAAAAGACCACCATTAAGAAAATGAAAAGACAAGTCATAATCTGGAAGAAGATATTTGCAACACACATAACCAACAAATCACTGGCATCTACAATTTATGAAAATTTTACAAATCAATATAGAAAGAAAAAACAACCTGATAGAAAAATGAGCAGAAAGCATGAACAAACATTTCACAGACAAGAAACAGGAATGAGCAATAAACATGAAACGATGCTTAACCTTATTAGTAATCAGGGAAATACAAATTAAGATAATGAGGGGATACCATTTACACCCACCATATTGGCACATACTTAAAAGTTGGAAAATATCAAATACTAGCAAGACAGTGAAGCAACTGGAATTTTCATACGCCACTGATGGGAATATAAATGGATATACCTATTTTGGAAAACAGTTTGCCATTATGTAATAAAGGTAAATATGGGCATACTCTGTGATTCTACTCCCTGTATGTATAACCAATAGAAATCCATTTATATGTTCACAAAAACATATATATTCATAACATATATAATGAATGTATTGAGTTTCCAACTCAAATGTCCCCCAACAAAAGGATGGATACGAAATGGTGTTTATGCTGTAGATTCCCATGGAACAGTATAAATGAACTACAGCTACTAAGATAGAGATGATTTGTTTTTGAAATGGAGTCTTTCTTTTTTTAATTTTTAATTATTGTGGGCACACAGTAGGTGTATATATTTATAGAGTACATGAGATGTTTTGATACAGGCATGCAATGTGAAATAAGCACATGATGGAGAATGTGGTGTCTATCTCCTCAAGCGTTAAGGACAAACAATCCAATTATACCCTTTACAGTTATTTTAAAATCTGCTATTAAGTTAATGTGCTATCAAATAGCAGGTGTTATTCTTTTTTATTTTTTTTTCCTTTCTCCCTCCCTCCCTCCCTTCTTTCCTTCCTTCCTTCCTTCCTTCCTTCCTTCCTTCCTTCCTTCCTTCCTTCCTTCCCTTTCCTTCCTTCCTTCCCTTTCCTTCCTTCCCTCCCTCCCTCCTTCCTTCTCTCTCTCCCTTTCTCTCTCTCTCTCCCTGTCTCTCTCTCTTTCTCTCTTTCTTTCCTGTCTTGCTCTGTCACCCAGGTTGGAGTGCAGGAACACAATCTCAGCTCGCTGCAATCTCTACTTCCCAGGTTCAAGCAATTCTCCTGCCTCAGCCACCCGAGTAGCTGGGATTACAGGCATCCACCACCATGCCTGGCTAATTTTTACATTTTTAGTAGAGATACAATTCCACCACGCTGGCCAGGCTGGTCTCAAACTCCTGACCTCAAGTGATCTGCCTGCCTCGGCCTCCCAAAATGCTGGGATTACAGGCATGAGCCACTGTGCCCAGCCTTATTCATTCTTTCTGATTATTTTTGTAGCCATTCTTCTACTATCTATGTCCATGAGTTCAATTGTTTTGATTTTTAGATCCCACAAATAAGTAAGAACATGTGAAGTTTGTCTTTCTGTGCCTGGCTTATTCCACTCAACATAATGATCTCCAATTCCATCCATATTGTTGCCAATGACAGGATCTCATTTTTTTTAATGACTGACTACTACTCCCTTGTGTATATGTACCACATTTTCTTTATCCATTCTTCTGTTGATGGACACTTAGGTGGATTCCAAATCTTAGCTATTGTAAACAGTGCTGCAACAAACATTGGAGTGCAGATGTCTCTTTGATATACTGATTTCCTTTCTTTTGGGTATACACCCAGCAGTGGGACTGCTGGATCATATGGTAGTTCAATTTTTAGGTTTTTGAGGAACCCTCAAAGTGTTCTCCATAATAGTTGTACTAATTTACATTCCCAGCAACAGTGTATGAGAGTTTTCTTTTCTCCACATCCTTGACAGCATTGGTTATTGCCTGTCTTTTTGATATAAGCCATTTTGACTGGGGTTTGAGATAGAGGCTTGCTCTGTTGCCCAGGCTGCAGTGCAGTGGTGCAATCATGGCTTACTGCTTCTTTGACCTCCCAGGCTCAAGCAATCCTCCCACCTCAGCCTGCAGAGTAGCTAGAACTACAGGCATGCACCACTATGCCTGGCTAATATTTAAAAATTATTTTTTTGTAGAGATAAGGTCTCACTATATTGCCCATGATGGTCTCGAACTCTTGGCCTCAAGTGATCCTCATGCCTAGGCCTCCCAAAATGCTAGGATTATGTGCCTGGCCAAGAGCTGAATCTTATAAACATAATATTGAGAGGAAAAGCCAGTTGCTAAAGTATTTACAAAGTATATTATATAAAGTCTAAAAACAAAGTATATCATATAAAGTCTAAAAACATGCACAAATGAACCATTTATTGTTTAGGGTTATAATGATATATGGTAAAAACAACATAAAAACAAGAGGATCATTAGCAATTTCAGGATAATGGTTATCTGAGAGTAAGGCTGGGACTAGGGAGAGGCAAACCAGGGGCAAACATGGCTACATGGAGTTCATTTTATTTTTTAAATTTAATTCACTAACATACATGTTATAGTATATGTAGTTTATAAAATATTTCAGATGGAGGAAACTAACAATATCTTAGCTATACTCTTAGAACTAAAATAATTCTGATTTTCCACCGGGCGCTGTGGCTCACGCTTGTAATCCCAGCACTTTGGGAGGCCGAGGCGGGCGGATCACGAGGTCAGGAGATCGAGACCACGGTGAAACCCCGTCTCTACTAAAAATACAAAAAAATTAGCCGGGCGTGGTGGCGGGCGCCTGGAGTCCCAGCTACTCGGAGAGGCTGAGGCAGGGGATTGCAGTGAGCCGATCTCGTACCTCCAGCCTGGGGCACAGGGGATCCGTCTCGATAAAATAATTCTGATTTTATAAATGGGGCAACTGAGGCTTTTGGTTGTATTTATCAGATTAATCTAAATCTGGCAAGTATTGACGTTAAATCTTAATAACCTGAGAAAAAAGGAACGAAATGCCAGGAGAAAGAGGAAGTTAGAAAAGAGGAAGTAGAATGATGGACAGAGAGACAGAGAAGAGAAAGAAGAGATGTCTGGACAGAGCTAATTTAGGAATACATTTTAGTGTTTTTAAAATCCGATTACCACTGCTTAACTTCTCTGCTAAAAAATAATGCACTTAGTAACATCGCCAGTGTATATTCTCTAATGCAGAGAGTAAACACTTGCCTGGTATCTTGCCTCTAAATGTCTCTAGATTCAGAACACTGGTTACCTGGGAGAACCCATAGTCTTCTTCCACCGTCACACCATAACACTGATTAATTAACCATATTAGTTAGTTGAAGCCTTAGACCTGGAGAAGATGAAAGTTAGAGCCAGCTAAACTGGAGGAGTGGTGTGGCAGGGAAAGAAGGGAGCCCAGGAGGTTGGGCACAGTAATCCAGGCTGGAGAAGACACAGGGAGGATGAGAAAACAGAAATTTGGGTGCCTAGAAATCTGGCCCTAGAAAAGGGAAGGAGTAGTTTTGTCCAAGATCAGTCCTAGTCTGAAAAAAGAAGTAAAGAAAAGGGAGAAGTAAAGAAAAGGGAGAACAGACCATCATCAAGTCAACTCCATTTACTTTGTGTGTGTTTCCATTCATGAAGTTTTGTTATAAACTAGTGATAGGAAACTTTAAAAATCTAATATTACCTAAGGTGGGATTACATGATTCCCTTATAGGAGGCTGATATGTGGTATGATTTGGGGATGTTGGAGATGGTCCCAAATCTTAACTAAAAGTATGTCCACAGTCCCCATTAGGTATCTGAAATTCTGTTAGGGAAGGTCTTCATGACTTGTCTTCCCTCTGCCAAGGAAAATGGCAAATGCTTCTTTGTAGAAGTGCTTTTTCTTTGAAGGCAGAAAGTTTTATGGGCTGACCTGCTGAATGTAGCCTAGAAGCTGAGCTTGACATAAAATTTCAGGAGATAACTTAAAGTGCCATCAAGCTTAAGTGAAAAGGATGCAGGGCAACTTTTCAATCTGCAGACCCTCTCATCCAAGGAAAAGCCAGCACAAATGGAAACTCTCAGGTGGATACCAGCTGGCTCCTTGCCACCACACCTTACTGCTCTCTCTGATCTGCTCTGCCTCAGGTCTTTTGGCAGACAAAACCCAGTAGATATTTAGTTTGTCAGTTTAAGGCTTTGCCTCATCC
>NW_026656832.1:0-5419 GCF_009828535.3 Hylobates moloch | reverse complement strand
AAAAAAAAAAAAAAAAAAAGAAACCCTGTTGGAAGACTAGTGCAGTCGTTCGGAAGACACAAGACACTCTGTTCATTTGAGTTGCCACAGTTCTTGTGTTAGTTCTTTCTCATCTCTCTTTGTGGATGTTCCTTTATCTGTGGTATAGATTGAGTACAGTCAGTAGACTGCTTTTTTGGTTGTTTTCAGAGGGCTAATGCTTTATGCAGGCTCTTTGTTTGTAGCTGACTTCTTGTCTTTGGTTTCTGTTAGACTTCTTGTCTAACAGGGGCATATGTTAGCAAAGTATTTTTGGTGTTGAAGTTTTGGGGTGTGCTCTAGTAAGTGGTGCTTTGGCATAACAGTCAGTAGGTAGGCTCTTGCTCAGTCACATCTCCCCTATATTTTCTCACAGTTGCGACTGCACTCCCTCTCAATGCTCTGAAGTTGTGGGCTCCTCTCTCACTTGAGTACTGACTGTAGATCATGGCTTGGCCTTCCTGGACTGCCCACTACAGCTCTGGGGCAATCTCAGGGTTTATGTTCCCTTCCCAACTTAAAGGCAGCAGAGGAAGGGACTTCAGCAGTGGTTGTGGCCGAGGGCCTTTCACTTATTTCCTGGAACTAGACCCCAGAGAGATGTACAGCAGCAATCGCTCAGTGTGATCAGCCCAGGACGGGGGGATCTGTGATGTGAACCCAAGCCAGTGGAGCCCTGACTGTTGATGAGTGGTGGGTTGGTGGGGCGGAGGGACCCATGGGTACAGACTGGCTTTCTTTCTTTGAGTCTGCTGTAGCTTGCTGGAGGTGTGGATAAGGCACTTAGGGTCCTTGCTCCTTCACCAGTCCTAAGGTAACAGGGTTAATGCCACTGCAGAGGCAGGGGCAGAGGAGCTTTTGATTGCTCCTGAGGGCTCCACTTCCCAGAAATATGGAGAAGCTACTACTGGGGGTGGGGTGGCTGCACTGATGGTGTGAGCTGGAGGCTCTGCTTGTTGGTGAGTGGGGAGTCAAGAGCTCAGAGGGAGAAGAGACAGGTCTACTCTCCATATGGTGACTGTGGCATACGTAAGTTCGGGTGTAGACTTCAGGCTTTTTGTTTTTTCCCCCCAGATGATCAGCAACAAGGTCAAGACCACTGCTGTAGCAGTGGCAATGGGGGCTGTCAGTTGCCTCTGGGAGCCTTGCCCCAGGAAATTCAGAGCCACGACCAGTATATTTGTTCAGCCATAGGTGTGGTAGCTGTTCTGTAGTCATGTGCCAGGGGTCCTGCCTATTGAAGAATGGGGGAGTGGGGACTCCCAGGGTAAAGGGATTGGACTCCTTTCCACATCATGGCTGCTGCATCACAGTTTTAATTAGTTAAGTTATGATGAGGTCATACTGGGGTAGGCTGGGCCCCTAAATGGCTATGACTGTTGTCCTCATAAAAAAAGGAAATTTGACCCCACAGGGATACTTCCATATGAAGACTGGAGTTATGCTGCCAAAAGCTAGGAGACAAACTTGGAACAGATCTTTCCCTTGTGTCTTCAAAGGAAAAATGGACCTGCCAACACCTTGTTCTCAGACATCTAGCCTACAGAACTATGCAACAATAAATTTCTGTTATTTAAGTCATACAGCTTGTTACAGCAGCCCTAGAATACAAATACACTACTCTGTAATGTTGAAGCATCTATTAGTCAGGTCTAGTTCCCTTTTGATCCAAATAATAAATATCAAAACTCCGTTTCTGGTTGGCACCAATGGGGTGGAGAAAAGAAGAAAAGACTTTCTCTTTCTGCTTTCTAGATCTGTTGTTTTTTTCTCAAGGCACGTGTATCTTGAGAAGAAATAGAATTAGGACAAATGTAGCCATATTTTCAAGTCAAGTCCAGAAGCAATCTATGTTCCTAAGGGCAAAAGCAATAGCACGGAAGACGGATGTCATTCAAGGAAAGCAAATCTCTGCAATGTGACATAAACACAATTAAGAAAATGTGTTTTTAGTGCATTCTTTTTGGTATGGCATATATTATATGGGTACCTTTATGCATGTATAACAAGCACCTACCTACTGAGTGCCAGTGTCCTTGCTGAAATAAAGCACACTTGCTGAAATTTTAATTCTGAGTAATGGCAGCATCTTATCTGAGTAGATCTTCATATATAACTTTAAAGGAAGACCATATAATTAATAAACATTTTGCAAGTAAAATACTAACTTTGTATACAATATTTGATGCCTGATGAAGACAACCAATCTTTCTTTAGTTTATTCTAATTGAAACAACATGTAGTGGGTATTTCCTGCTGATTCCCTCTTGAGATTTAAATCCTCAAGAAAGTTGAAAGCAATTTTAAAATGTATTCCCTTCTTTGTGTTTTATGCTATCCATTATTCTTCCCTGCTTGAGAGGTAACACATTTTTTATCTAAAAGCTTAACATTTCTTCCCATAAGCATTAATAGAAAATCCCTCAAACCTTTAAATGCATAAAATGTTTAAAGTTCATTTAAATCAAGGAGTGATGACTCATTCTTTGTAATGACTTGCAGGGTTATGTGGTTTTAATGCTGCTGCTATTTAACATTAATATAACACCAATATGGTGCCAGGTTCTATACACATTGGAACCCACACAGCATCACATTTAATAGTTAATTGATTGGAAGATTAAATAAGAAAACAGAAAATTGGTGTTGACTTCACATATCAAAAATCAATTGTCGGCCGGGCACAGTGGCTCACATCTGTAATCTCAGCAGTTTGGGAGGCTGAGGCAGGTGGATCACCTGAGGTCAGGCGTTCGAGACCAGCCTGGCCAACATGGCGAAACCCTGTCTCTACTTAAAAAAAAATACAAAATGAGCCGGGGAGACTGAGGCAGGAGAATCGCTTGAACCCAGTAGGCGGAGGTTGCAGTGAGCTGAGATCACACCATTGCACTCCAGCCTGGGCACCAAAAGTGAAATTCCATCTCAAAAACAATTCAATTGTCAAAATGTCTACTTTAAAATAAATAGATATCTGACTGTGTAGCAAATATGAGTAGGTGATTACATTTTGACACCAATTTTCAGACACCTCAGTTTCACTCAGAAGGAACTGAGTGTCCTACAATCCAATTCAATCCTGACACTATCTACCTGGAGTTAGCATCAAATCCCAGAAGTTAAAGGGCAAGGGCCTCAAGAAGACTGCCTTTACTTCAGATGCCAGCCGTATGAGGAATCCCCAGCCTACCCTCTTTTCTGTGTAGCTGACTAGAAATTTGGGGCCTCCCACAACCCCAGATTTATCCCTGTACACTAGGTCCCTATAAACTTGATGAAGATTATTGAAGTCTAATAATTCACTAGAATGACTCACAGTGTTCAGGAAGCACCACACATATGCTTACCATTTTGTTATAAAGATTTTAGATTAATAACCAGATGAAAAAGTACAGAGGGCAAGATCTAGAAGGGTTCCAAGCACAGGAGCTTATGTCCCCATGGAGTCAGAGTGTGCCACCCTCCCAGTACATTGATATGCTCATCAACCAGGAATCATCCCTGAGTTTCATTGTCCAGAGTTTTATATTGTTTTCATTATGTAAGCATGATTGATTAACTAACTGGCCATATGGTTGAGCTCAATACCCAGTTCCCCTCCCCTCTCCAGAGATTGGGCAGCTGAAAGTTCCAACCCAGATCAAACAAGGTGAAGAATGTGCTTCATGAACAGGAAAAGTGATATATTGTGTCAAATGCTACTGAAAAAAACAAATAAAATTAGGATGAGAATTGACCCTAGGTTTTAAAAAAATGTGGAGGTCATTGGGGACCACAATATGTGGTTTCAATGAAGGGCTGAGAACAAAACTTAATTAGAATGTATTTGGAAAACACTGAGATGTGGAAAACTAAAGAGAATTATGTGTAGACAACACTTTTAAAGGTGGAGGTTGCTATGGAGGTTATCACAGAGAAGAAGTGAAGAAGTGGTAACCGATATGAAATTTGGGGTTTAGGGAATTTTGTTGATGATGATATTGTTTAAGATGTGAGCTGTTTCAGCATGTTTGTAGGTTGAGGACCTAGTGTATAGGAATAAATTGATGATGTAGGAGAGAAAAGTTATTTGCAGGAGCAAAATCCATAATTGGAGTAAAGCAGATTATGTAGGTGCAGATTTAGTTAGATGGGTAAATGTGGTGTTAGGATTTGCAGTAGGTCTCTTAAGATAGCCTGTATTTCCTCTATGAAATAAGAGGCTAATCAGTTGAGAGCGAGGAAAGGGGAGACAATATTAGATGCTTGCGAAGGTGTGAAATAGTTGCTTGAATCAAGGGAAAAGAGGATGAAGATAGACTAGGAATTATAGTAGGATCACCTGAAAGTGCTAAGAAACCACTTTAAAGTTTAGTCATAAAATTGAAACAAGACCACAGATAGAGATCTTAAGCCAATTAGATAGATGTGAACTGTCTTTGGAATTTCTTGGCTTCAGCAAACACTTTAAGTAGGATTAGGAAAGATTTGGATTGAGAAAGCAGCCTTCCAGTAAGTCAAAGAAGCCAACAAAATGTGCAATGGTCAAAGGATCAAAAGGGGACACTATTTGGGAAATTAGATCTTGACATGAGCTTATTGGTTTTGCAAACAGAACTAGTGGGGATGGAGGTGATAGTGATAGTGGTGATGGTGTTGTGTTTACTTCAAAAGACGGCAGATAGTGCTCCACTGCCTCCAACCTCCTTCCCAAATTCAGAAAAGATGAGGATGGAACTCCTTGAGTGTCAGCATTCCATGGCATACAGTTTTTGAGCTTCAGAGCTAAGTTCAGCCTACTTGTCCTTCCATTTCTGCCCATTATCCCTCCTACCCCACAGAGGAACTCTGCTTGCTTAGCCAAATCCACCACTCAAAACAGAAAGGGGAATACTCTTATTTTATTCAGATGTATTCTGTGAAGGGTGAGAAGTACATAGTAAATATTGTATTAGGATTTACTTTTGTTAATATTACTACTGCTGTCTTCCCAGTGTCACTGAAGTCATGCTATTTGATAAAGCTGCACAATGGGCTCAGTTCCCAGCACACTTCTCTACTTGATATTATGGGAAAAATTCTGGAGGAACCCTATTTGTTGTATTGCTGATCCAACAAGACCACCTGGCTAGATCTGAGTAAATCAGAACAATGCCTGCCTTACTGCCATTTCTACGTGAGCCACTGTCTTTGCTAGTTTAGTGTTGCTATAAATGAACACCTGAAGCTGGGTAATTTAAAAAGCAAATAGACTTATTCAGCTCAGTTCTGCTGCCTGGAAAGTTCAAAATTGGGCATCAGGTGAGGGCGTCCAGCTGCTTCTACTCATGACAGAAGGCAAAGACGAGCTGGAATTTACAGAAATCACATGGTGACAGCAGAAGCAAGACAGAGGGGAGAAAGGTGCCAAACTCTTTTTAAC
>NW_026656831.1:0-5420 GCF_009828535.3 Hylobates moloch | reverse complement strand
CTACAACTATCTGATCTTTGACAAACCTGACAAAAACAAGAAATGGGGAAAGGATTCCCTATTTAATAAATGGTGCTGGGAAAACTGGCTAGCCATATGTAGAAAGCTGAAACTGGATCCCTTCCTTACACCTTATACAAAAATTAATTCAAGATGGACTAAAGACTTACATGTTAGACCTAAAACCATAAAAACCCTAGAAGAATACCTAGGCAATACCATTCAGGACATAGGCACGGGCAAGGACTTCATGTCTAAAACACCAAAAGCAATGGCAACAAAAGCCAAAATTGACAAATGGGATCTAATTAAACTAAAGAGCTTCTGCACAGCAAAAGAAACTATCATCAGAGTGAACAGGCAACCTACAGAATGAGAGAAAATTGTTGCAACCTATTCATCTGACAGAGGGCTAATATCCAGAATCTACAATGAACTCAAACAAATTTACAAGAAAGAAACAAACAACCCCATCAACAAGTGGGCGAAGGATATGAACAGACACTTCTCAAAAGAAGACATTTATGCAGCCAAAAAACACATGAAAAAATGCTCATCATCACTGGCCATCAGAGAAATGCAAATCAAAACCACAATGAGATACCATCTCACACCAGTTAGAATGGCCATCATTAAAAAGTCAGGAAACAACAGGTGCTGGAGAGGATGTGGAGAAATAGGAACACTTTTACACTGTTGGTGGGACTGTAAACTAGTTCAACCATTGTGGAAGTCAGTGTGGCGATTCCTCAGGGATCTAGAACTAGAAATACCATTTGACCCAGACATCCCATTACTGGGTATATACCCAAAGGATTATAAATCATGCTGCTATAAAGACACATGCACACGTATGTTTATTGTGGCACTATTCACAATAGCAAAGACTTGGAACCAACCCAAATGTCCAACAATGATAGACTGGATTAAGAAAATGTGGCACATATACACCATGGAATACTATGCAGCCATAAAAAATGATTAGTTCATGTCCTTTGTAGGGACATGGATGAAGCTGGAAACCATCATTCTCAGCAAACTATTGCAGGGACAAAAAACCAAACACCACATGTTCTCACTCACAGGTGGGAATTGAACAATGAGAACACATGGACACAGGAAGGGGAACATCACACACTGGGGACTGTTGTGGGGTAGGGAGACGGGGGAGGGATAGCATTAGGAGATATACCTAATGCTAAATGACAAGTTAATGGGTGCAGCACACCAACATGGCACATGTATGCCTATGTAACAAACCTGCACGTTGTGCACATGTACCCTAAAACTTAAAGTAAATAATAATAAAATTTTAAAAAAAAAGAAAAAAATTAAAGCAAAAGCAAAAAAAAAACCAACCAACAAAAAAAAAACAAAAAAAACCATTTGTAGTACTCACCAGAAAAAAGTTTCTAAATATACATACTATGTCTTTAATAAATAAAACACTATTTGAGTTATCTATTTATGCATTGGCTTTGATAATTTGTTTCTTTTGCGAAATGAAATTAAATTTTGGGACCCCAAACTTATTTAGCCAAAGGGAAAAGTCAAGCCGGGAACTGAGTCACGCAAACCTGACTCCACCTTTTGGTTCCTAAATAAAATGGTTAGGAGATTAAAAGCTACCCACCTTCCCCATTTTTTGCCAACAAAGAAATTCCTGGTGAGCTGTTAAAACTTCTCCATGACAAGGCTAATTGATAGTTTATCTTTACAGGTGGAGTAACCTCAGCCTGGCAGACACAGTGTACATCATATTGTTCCCCTACCCCATTTTGTCTCTATTATCTTATGTAAAATGCAGATTCCCCACATTTTTCCTTTGCTCCTTTTATTTAAGTGAAAACTGTGAGCTTCTCAATATCCCACCCTTTCCCCTTTAAATTTGGAGCCCTCAAAACCATTTTCAGAAAAAGGCATAGACCTGTCTCCTGGATGAGTCCTTAACTTTAGCAAATAAATCTCCAAAAATGATTGAGACTTGTCTCGTCATTTTCTTTGATTGACACTTTCAAAGAATTTGGCTATTTCATCAAAGTTGTAAAATTTATTGGTTTGACAATTTTATAACATTCCCCATTATACTTTCAGTAGTTATAAAATTTATACTGATATCATCTCTCTCAATACTGATATTGATATTTTGTTTTCTCTTTCCCACCAACTCATGATCAGTCTGGCTGGAGGTTTTTCAATTTTGTTGATCTCAAAGAACTAGCTTTGGTTTAATTGATTATATATACATATAAAATATATATATACATATCATATATTATATATGTAATATATATAATTTTAAGGTGTAAATTGAATTTAATAATTTGAGATCTTTTTTATTTATAAACACATTTAGAACAAGATTTTTCTCTGTAAGTACCGCTCAAGAATAATCCCAAACATTTTGATGTTTTTTAATTCATTTTAATTTAGTTTTGAAATACTTTTAAATTTCCACTTCCAAATTTTTTTGACACTAAGGATTACTATGATACCAAATGGATATATACATTTAATCATTAGAAACTAAATAGCACAATGGCCATATCTTTAAAACTACGTAACACAGTTTTTAAATTTTCAACAATTACTATTTGGAATTTCAATATCCCTCTCTCAATAATTAACAGAACAATTAGACAGAAAATTACTAAGAATAGGGAAGATTTGAACAACACTGTCAATCAATTTGATCCCACTGACATTTATAGAACACTAATCATCAGCTAAATACATGTTTTTGATTGCTAAATAGCACTAAAAAATTAAATTTGCTATTTAGTTTCCTCGATTTTGGATTGTCCCAGAGATTATTCTGTTATTGATTTCTAATTAAATATCATTTTGCTCAAAGATCATACCATATTTGGTTGAAAATTTGTTAAATTAATTGATATTGTATTGCCCAGAATATAGTCTATCTGTGCAGTGAACAAGATATTTAGCTGCCACAGGGTGGTGTGTTCTATAAATGCCAATTAGGGCCAAGCAATGTGGCTCATGCCTGTAATCCCGGGACTTTGCACTTCGGGAGGCCGAGGCAGGTGAATCACCTGGAGGTCAGGGGTTTGAGACTAGCCTGTCCAACATGGTGAAACCCCATCTCTACTAAAAATAGTAAAATACAAAAATTAGCCAAGTGTGGTGGTGGGCACCTGTAATCCCAGCTACTCAGGAGGCTGAGGCAGGAGAATTGCTTGAACCCAAGAGACAGAGGTTGCAGTGAGCCGAGATCATGCCATTGCATTCCAGCCTGGGTGACAAGAGCGAAACTCCATTTCAAAAAAAAAAAGTCAATTGGATCAAATTGGTTGATAGTATTGTTCAAATCTTTATGTCTACTTGTTCTATTAATAATTGACAGAAATGTGTTAAAATTTCAAATAATATTGGTGCTTTTAAATTTCTTGAATTTCAATCAGTTTTTGTTTCATATACCTGGATCTATTACTGGGTGCAAAAATTTTAGGGTCATTATACATTCTTGATGAATTATTCACTTTATCGTCATGAAATTCATTTCTTTAGCCTGGTAGTATTTTTTTCTTCTGAAATACACTTTGTCTAATATTTAGAAAGCCACTTCAACTCACTTTTGATAGTGGTTGAATCTTAATTTTTAGTACAATCTGACAATCTCTGACAATTTTGTAACCTTTTATAAATTATTTATACTTAATTTGGTTATAGATATGGTTAAGTTTAAATCTATCATCAAGATATTTGTTTTATATTTATACTTCTCTTTTATTTTTTTCTCTTTTTTTGTCATCTGAATTAATTGAATTTTGTGTTGCATTTTATTCATTTGTTGCCATATTATAATTCATTGTTTTATTAATTTTGATGTTACCTTAAGATTTACAATATGCATTTTTGTCAGTCTACCTTTATGATGTTCACATATAATTGAAGAAACATAAAATACATACTTCTACTTCTCTGCCAAATTTGTGCTATTGTTATGCATTTTATCATTAGATATCTTTGAAGCATCCTATTATACTGTTAATATTTTTTATTTAAGCAGTAACTTATGTTTTCAAAAGATGTAAATAAGAATAATTATGATTTTTACTTATGTAATTTCCATTTCCAGTGGTCTTCTTTTATAAAAATTAAATGCATACAGCCTTATGGTGTTAATTTTTTTATGCCCAAATAACTTTTTAAAACCTTTCTTGAATTACGGCTACTAGAGACACATTCTTTATGATTTTATACCTCTAAAAAATTTCATTTACTCTTTGTTTTTGAAATATGTTTACTGGTCATAGTATTCTAAAATGATAGTTTATTTTTTCTTTACTACTTATAAAATGTTTCTCCATTGTCTTCACACTTGCATTGGTTTCAATGAGACATTTACCTTTATTGTTGTCTCTGTTCTGTATCTAACACTGTCTACTCTGGCTGTTTTTAAATTTTTCCAATTATTATGTGATTTGATGTGATTCTCTTTTTCTTATATTTTGGAGTTGATTGAACTTTTTGGTTCTTGGGCTTATAGTTTTAATCTAATATGTAAGATCTTTAGCAGGTATTTCTTCAAAATATATACTTTTTTTGTTTCCTCTCTTCTCTCCTTCTGGGACTATGATTACGTGTATATTAAGCAACTCAAAATTTTTCTACATCTGACTGATACTATACTCATTATTTTTATTACTGTTTTATCTCTCTTTTTTCATTTTTGATATTTTCTATTGCTATGATATCCAGTTTACTAACTTTTCTTCAGTAATATCTGATTGGTCATTAATTTTGTCCACTGTATTTTTATTTTCAAACTTAGAGTTTTTATCTCTAGAGCTTCAATTTTCATCATTTTATGTCCTTATGTCTCTACGTTTTGAATACAGTTATTATAACTAATTTAATTTTCTTGTATGCTAATTATGATACCTATGTTAGTTCTGGATTAGTTTTGATCAATTAATATACATTCCCTTTTTAGGTCATATTTTCCTGCATTATTGTAGATCTGTAGTTTTTTTTTTTTTCTGGATTTCTATTTATTTTGCTAGCTTCACAGCATGTTTGTGTTTTCATAAATATTATTGAACTTTGCTCTGTGATGTAGTTAAGTTAATTAAAAATAGTTTAATCCTTTTGACTGACTTGCAATTTGCTAGTTCTGAGTTGAGCCCAAAACCTTGGGGCTAATCATTCTCCACTGAGTTAAAATCTCTCTATAAACTCTATCTAGTGCTCCACAAATCTTGAGATTTTACAGTTGACTTGTGGAAAAGGCACGATTCCAGCTTAGTTTGAATACCTGGCACTGTTGTCTCTAGTTCTATCACATAGTTCTTTCTCTTACCCAAATGGTTTATTTACACACATGTATTCATTAGTACTCAGGCAAATACCCAAGGGCTAATCTCTACATAAATATACAGGTCTCTATCTATCTAATC
>NW_026656830.1:0-5424 GCF_009828535.3 Hylobates moloch | reverse complement strand
TTTTTTTTTTTTTTTGGTAGAGATAGGGGTCTTGCTACGTTGCCCAGGCTGGCCTAGAACTCTTGAGCTCAAGCTGTCTTCCTGCCTTGGCCGCCCAAAGTGCTAGGATCACAGCCATGAGCCACCGTGCCTGGACAAGAGATATTTTTAAATGTCGTATTTTTAAACTGGATGAAAGCCATTGATAATATAACCTACTTACAGATATAATTCAAAGAGTCAATATAATGCCCTCACTGTAACATAAAAGAGAAGAAAAGATTATATTCTTCAATAGGCTAATTCTCGGGCACACTACACTATTAGACTGCCCCCTCACATTTCCAGAATTTCCCCTAGAGGGTGGTACTGTCCCTGTAGTGAACAACTGGATTAACTGCTACTGTAGCAGGGATGTTACCCTGAGACATCACTGAGATTACAACATGACCGTGTGCGTTTGCTGAATGGGTAAGAAGGCCCATGGAATATCAATCTGTATGCATTAATTGCCTGAGGGTTTTGAGGTTTTGGCTATATACTGAGGGATAATTAGGGGGTGAATGAGTTACAGATGAAGTATGGAAAGGGCTACAGGGTGTCTTGGTTCCCATAACTTTGTTTAAATTCCGTAGAGGAATGAAGTCCTGGGTAAAAGCTGAAAAATCTATATTTTTTTCCTAGGGGTTCAGAAGGAGATGTAGATACCAATATGTTGTTTATTGATATGCTGACAACACAGCTGAATGCAGTTTATTTTGTCTACATTAGTTTCTTAAAATTATACAATGAAGGAAGTCTTTTCCCATGCCCTGGATGAAAATTGGCAGCTCATAGCTTTTCTGATTACTATTACTGTTACCTAATAGTGGGTAACTCTAAGTTCCTGTGATTGAGCAAGTGATTAACAAAATGTTCAGTCCTAACTTCAGCAAAGTCTCAGGATACAAAATCAATGTGCAAAAATCACAAGCATTCTTATACACCAATAACAGAGAGCCAAATCATGAGTGAACTCCCATTCACAATTGCTTCAAAGAGAATGAAATACCTAGGAATCCAACTTACAAGGGATATGAAGGACCTCTTCAAGGAGAGCTACAAACCACTGCTCAACGAAATAAAAGAGGACACAAACAAATGGAAGAACATTCCATGCTCATGGGTTGGAAGAATCAATATTGTGAAAATCGTCATACTGCCAAAGGTAATTTATAGATTCAATGTCATCCCCATCAGGCTACCAATGACTTTCTTCACAGAATTGGAAAAAACTACTTTAAAGTTCATATGGAACCAAAAAAGAGCCCGCATCGCCAAGTCAATCCTAAGCCAAAAGAACAAAGCTGGAGGCATCACGCTACCGGACTTCAAACTATACTACAAGGCTACAGTAACCAAAACAGCATGCTACTGGTACCAAAACAGAGATGTAGACCAATGGAACAGAACAGAGCCCTCAGCAATAATGCCACACATCTACAACTATTTGATCTTTGACAAACCTGACAAAAACAAGAAATGGGGAAGGTATTCCCTATTTAATAAACAGTGCTGGGAAAACTGGCTAGCCATATGTAGAAAGCTGAAACTGGATCCCTTCCTTACACCTTATACAAAAATTAATTCAAGATGGATTAAAGACTTAAATATTAGACCTAAAACCATAAAAACCCTAGAAGAAAACCTGGGCAATACCATTCAGGACATAGGCATGGGCAAGGACTTCATGTCTAAAACACCAAAAGCAATGGCAACAAAAGCCAAAGTGGACAAATGGAATCTAATTAAAGAGCTTCTGCACAGCAAAAGAAACTAGCATCAGAGTGAACAGGCAACCTACAGAATGGGAGAAAATTTTTGCAGTCTACTCATCTGACAAAGGGCTAATATCCAGAATCTACAAAGAACTCAAACAAATTTACAAGAAAAAACAACCCCATCAACAAGTGGGCAAAGGATATGAACAGGCACTTCTCAAAAGAAGACATTTATGCAACCAAAAAACACATGAAAAAATGCTCATCATCACTGGCCATCAGAGAAATGCAAATCAAAACCACAATGAGATATCATCTCACACCAGTTAGAATGGCCATCATTAAAAAGTCAGGAAACAACAGGTGCTGGAGAGGATGTGGAGAAATAGGAACACTTTTACACTGTTGGTGGGACTGTAAACTAGTTCAACCATTGTGGAAGTCAGTGTGGTGATTCCTCAGGGATCTAGAGCTAGAAATACCATTTGACCCAGCCATCCCATTACTGGGTGTATACCCAAAGGATTATAAATCTTGCTGCTATAAAGACACATGCACACATATGTTTATTGCAGCACTGTTCACAATAGCAAAGACTTGGAACCAACCCAAATGTGCAACAATGATGGACTGGATTAAGAAAATGTGGCACATATACATCATGGAATACTATGCAGCCATAAAAAAGGATGAGTTCATGTCCTTTGTAGGGACATGGATGAAGCTGGAAACCATCATTCTCAGCAAACTATTGCAAGGACAAAAAACCAAACTCATAGGTGGGAACTGAACAATGAGAACACTTGGACACAGGAAGGGGAACATCACACACGGGGGCCTGTTGTGGGGTGGGGGGAGGGGGGAGGCATAGCATTAGGGGATATACCTAATGTAAATGACAAGTTAATGGGTGCAGCACACCAACATGGCACATGTATACATACGTAACAAACCTGCACATTGTGCACATGTACCCTAAAACTTAAAGTATAATAAAAATAAATAAATAAAATGTTCAGTCCAATATATTAGGAAATGCTTCATTCTGAGGTAAATACTTCTGTTCCCTTCCGATTCTTCGGTTAGAGCCTACAGTGGGTGGTCCTCTACCCTCTCTGGAAGAGGGTGTGGTTGACTTTTTTCTTTTTCATTTCCCTCCCTCTTTCCACTAGCTACCCATATTTCTGACTGCTCCAGAGGGAATTATAACTTGGAATGGAAATGCAGAAAAGAGGCGAGAGAGTGTCATTGAATGGGTCTTCAGATGACTTTAGTCTCTGGGTCTAGCAGATGTTGAAAGTGGACCATCCTGTGGCTGTTTTCATGGCACTCTGGAGGTTCCCTGCTGGTCTCACTGAAAGTTCTCTGCAGGCTAGAGGTGAAAGAGGTAGAGTTGGGCTTTTGCCCTTTCCCTTTGGGGAATGGGTGGTTCTCACAGCACTCAGTGGCTTTCTCCAAATAAATATTTTTACAAATCGTCTCTGACTTTCCACTGCCTTGATTCTTTTATGTCCTTGATGTGTCCTTAGAGTTGTCTAACTTCCTTTCAAAGTACACAACTCGTACTTTACTTTAGAGTTTTATCTATTTTATGATGGAGCCCGAGTGGAAACTCCCAATTTAACATTTTGTTTTCCTTAAATTCCTAGGTAACAGTGCAGCAGTGCGAAGAAGCTAGAGGTGGTGAAGTCAAATTTAAATTTGATTTTAGATTTTATGACTAGCTTTGTGATTGTGGACAAGTCACTTAACCTATTTTTTAAAATAAAAGTAACATATATTAATAGGATTGATGTGGGATACAAATAGGGTACCCTGTAAATCATTAAAGCTAGAACATAGTAAGTGCTCAGTAACTTGTAGTTATTACTGTTATCTTTCCCTTTTCTGTGAAGAACAATCTAACACCTTCAGAGCTGGCAGATTTAGGAGATGAGAAGAAATTTCCTTGGAATGGATATCAGTATTCTTATGGAAGGTCCCCATACTGTAGCAATGGTGAAACACTCTCTGTGGCTTCACAGGTAGTGGACATGAACCCAGGAACGGGAGTAGTAGAGGTGACAGGATCGACTATGAGTATCAGATATAACCAGGTGAGACTTTGTGGGAGCAAAGTCCTGCATGACCCTGCTGTGGAAAGTTCCAGTGAAATCTGTGTTATTACTGATACCGTGAGCCCATCATTCCCACAGCCAGTGGTTCAAAGTGAAGAGCGTATCAGATTTCATAAGAGGTAGAATTATGTTTTCTCTTCTTAAGGGAGAAACACTAAAATGGTTGGAATGCTTTCAGTTGCAAGTGGAAGACTACCTAAGAGTGAAATAAAGATTTTTAATTGTCTAACATAACAAGAAGTATAGGCAACTGTTTGTATTGGTACGCTGACTGCAAGATGGTAAGGCCAGGCTCTCTGCGATTCTTTCAGCCTTCCATCTTGATCACAGAATGTTTTCTGCCTTTCCAGGCATCAGGTCTTCATCAAAAGCAGGAGTAAATGGGAAGAGTTGGTGTCAGTCATGTATGTGCTTTTGTCAAGAAAGTTCAAGTTTTCTAGAACCGCCCCCTACCCTACCGAGACCTCTGTGTGTTTGCATCTTACTTATCAGGGTGGTGTCACAAGGCCACAACCACTAGCTGTAAGGGAGGTTGGGAAAGCCTCTTTCTGGTGGAGTTGGGTGAGAGTGAAGGAGTTTGGAACAGGGGTTGTGTTCATCAACGGACAGAGTCCGCCACAGATGCCATCATCTTTTTGGGTATGAGCATCATTCTGGATACTTCAGAAAACCAAAACCCCAGCAAATCCAGACAAGCTCCAGAAATGCTCCCACAACTTAGAGTAATACGGATAAGAATGACGAAAAGAAAATCAATATGGAATTACGGGATAGAAATTCCAGAAGAAAAGACTGAGGCAGATGGAGGAGAAGCAACAATCAATTAAATAGTGACACAGGCTCCCTGAACTGAGGATAGATTATCAGATCAAAGCAGCTCACCGCATTTGAGGTAAAATTAATGAGTATTAGCTCATAGTTGATATTGTTGAATTTCAAATTTTAAGAAGAAAAAAAGTCTAATATCCATCCTGAGGAAAGTATGTTATCAATACAAGAAGAAAAATCATGTAGGCATCAGATTTCTCTACAATATTAACAGTTAGAAAATGGAAACAATGGCTGCAGATTTTTGAGAGAAAATTATTGACTTAATAATTTCTGAACTCAAGACTTCACAAATAATTTTCACACATGCACAGCTTTTAACTACTTCACTCATATACTTTCATGAAAAGATTACTCCCCTAATTTTTTAGGTTAAAAAGGAAATGCACCAAAAATAAACAATGAAATATATAATAGAAAAGAAGTGGCTGGGTGCAGTGGCTCACAGATGTAATCCCAGGACTTTGGGAGGCTGAGGAAGGTGGATCACCTGAGGTCAGGAGTTCGGGACCAGCCTGGCCAACATGATGAAATCCCATCTCTGCTAAAAATACAGAAATTAGCTGGGGGTGGTGGCGTGCACATGTAATCTCAGCTACTCCAGAGGTTGAGGCAGGAGAATCGCTTGAACACGGGAGGTGGAGGTTGCAGTGAGCTGAGATCAGGCCATTGCACTCCAGCCTGGGTGGCAGAGCAAGACTGAGTGGCAGAGCAAGACTCTGTCTCAAAAAAAAAAAAAA
>NW_026656829.1:0-5424 GCF_009828535.3 Hylobates moloch | reverse complement strand
TTTCATTTAAAATAAGAGGAAGAAAGGCATCTCTTTAGCTTCACCTTTGTTTGTTACATTCAGTGAACACATAACTGAATGTATGAGACCAGAACATACACTACAGCATGGCTCGGAGTTAATCCTCCATTGCCTTTGGGAGAATTTTATGAGAAGGAAAGATATCCTTGTATTCTGACAATGTGAAGGCCTAGGGAAATAAAATTCAAAGGACTTCTTTAATGTGTAGCCTTCGTGAAAGCTTATTTTAATATAGTTCTGAGTGATTCTGTGAATATTCAAAATCTCCTCTGCACTCAAAAGTAAATTAAGAAAACAAAAACCACTGTGTTGATCTTGTGGCCTAGGTGATCTTATGTTATACAGAATTAATAAAAAAATAAACAAAAGGCAGAGATTCACTTCCTGTAAAAAGAAGAGAATACCTTAAACTGCATATGTATTCGAATATGACGTTTTGACTTAATTCAGTGAATCAACCAGCTACCTCATCTAATCTATAGAAAAACTGCTTCTGCATTGCTCAGCTCAGGAGAATCAAATAAAAAGTGATCATGGTTTAATTTTGTTTTAATGCCTAGTGGTTGATAGCATATTAATTTTTGCCAAAGTTAAATGTCCTCATTTTTAGTTTAGAATACATTTACATTTAGAATACTTACTGAGTTTGTTAAGACAGAAGAAGTTTTGTTCTATATAATCTAAGTTATATTTTAGAAAAGAACTATAAATTGAAATACAAAATTAACCATTTTTTTCTTTGAGCATTTTTTGTTTCTTTCCTTCTTTGGCATTTCTGTGTTCATAGTTGAAGTTGGCAGTTATCTTCTGGTGCTTAGTCAATCAGAGACCTCTGTCATATGCTTTTGAAGTCTGAGAATTACAAGTAAATACAATAATAGGTCATAAGACCCAATATTTTACAATAAAAATTATTATGGTAAACTTTAATACAAAATGAAAAAAATCACAAAACCTTCTTAAAGAACATATGAAACATTACAAATATATGTATAATCTATGGAAGTAGTGCATAATCATCATCATTATCTTCATCAGTTTTGAAGATAAGTTACACAAAAGTTTTGAAAATTAATCACCTCATTTGTCTTTAACCAGTGGGCCAAAGACAAGCTGATTATTAAAATGAGAAAATACAAGAATTGAATGACAATGAAAATGGTACATCTCAAAACTGAAATCAAGGATATTAACATTAAGATACCTTAAAGAAATAGAAAACAAATCACACACTCAATGAAGTTGCTTGCAAGAATTTTTATGTACAAAGCACTAGAATTCCCAATATAGAAATTATTCCTATGAATTGATTGGGGAAAGCCAATACAAATGGAAAATTTTGTGTAGTGTATTAGCCTGTTCTCATGCTGCTAATAAAGACATACCCAAGACTGAGTAATTTATAAAGGAAAGAGATTTAATTGACTCACAGTTCCACGTGGCTGTAGAGGCCTCACAATCATGGTGGAAGGCAAAGGAGGAGCAAAGTCACATCTTACATGACAGCAGGCAAGAAAGAATGAGAGCGAAGTGAAAGGGGAAACCCCTTATAAAACCATCACATCTCGCGAGACTTACTTACTACCACAAGAACAGTATGGGGGAAACCTCCTCCATGATTCAATTATCTCCCACTGGCTCCCTCCCACAACATATGGGGATAATGGGAGCTACAATTCAAGATGAGATTTGGGTGGGGACACAGACAAACCATATCATGTAGCATGTCATGGATTCTTAAACATGTCATGGAAGAGAAGATTGGGCTGGCTCATGAACATTTTTGTTATGCTAGTTTGCTATAAACAAATGCAAAAATTTGAGAAAGATGGAATGTCCTATCATCTTGTGTTTATGAACAGTTCTCTTACTTTTCAAAGGTCTATGGCCAGAAGAATATCTTTATTAAGAGTGGCACGCTCGTTTAAAATGAGAAACGTTTGTATTTAACGTGTTTTCGATAAGTTCTATTTTGCACCATATTCATGTAATTCTTTCTGATTTCTCTCTCCCTGTATTGATGCAACCCAAAACTGATCATTCCTTTACTTTGAACTTTCTGAATGATTTTCTTTATCTATGCTTGTTTAAAGGTTGCATTTAATCAATAGTGTTTTGATATAATTATTATCTTTCTGCTTTTATAGGTGAATTCAACATAAATTCATTTACATTGCCATGAATGATAGATGTAGGTACACTTTCAAAAATTAAAAATATTAATTCATGCATAAACATGTTTTATTTATTTATTTATTTTTTATTTATTTTTATTTTTATTTTTTGAGATGGAGTCTCGCTCTGTTGCCCAGGCTGGAATGCAGTGGTGTGATCTCGGCTCACTGTAAGCTCTGCCTCCTGGGTTCACACCATTCTCCTGACTCAGCCTCCGGCGTAGCTGGGACTACAGGCATCCGCCACCATGCCCGGCTAATTTTTTTGTATTTTCGGTAGAGACGGGGTTTCACCGTTAGCCAGGATGGTCTCAATCTCCTGACCCTGTGATCCGCCCGCCTCAGCCTCCCAAAGTGCTAGGATTACAGGTGTGAGCCACCGTGCCTGGCTGACATGTTTTATTAATGATAAAATATGTAGTTTTTCATTACAAAGCATTATATTTATGTATATTTAATATTCTTAATTGTATATATTTTTATATATGCACACATACATATACATACACATATACATATAGATTCATGGAAATACACACACACACTATATATATGTACACATACACAGAAATATACAATTTAACTTTTTTTGATGTGATATACATTTACTTTTGAAAAATGTGAACATAAACACAATTTTTTCACTCCACCTATCTTCTACTTATTTTTTTTAATTGGTAAAAGGTGGTGTTTTAGACATTGTAATATTAAATAATTATTTTGTATTATACATTGTATTAGTCCCTTCTCACACTGCTAATAAAAATACACCCGAGACTGGGTAATTTATGAAGGAAAGAAGTTTAATTGACTCACAGTTCCACAGGGTTGGGGAGGCCTCAGGAAACTTACAATCACAGTGGAAGGGGAAGCAAACATGTCCTTCTTCACATGTTGGCAGCAAGGAGAAGTGCAGAGCAAATGCAGGGAAAGCACCTTACAAAACCATCAGCTGTCATGAGAACTCACTCACTAACACGAGAACAGCATGGAGGTAACTGCCCCCATGATTCAATCATCTCCACCTGGTCCCTCCCACGATACGTGGGGCTTATGGGAACTACAGTTCAAGATGAGATTTGGGTGAGGACACAGCCAAGCCATATCACACATCTTGTCTTTCAAAAGACATTTCCGTAATATCCTGCAACTACATAATTATTACACCACATTTCTTTAGCCCCACACTTCATGCCGATGACATCAGAAATGTTCATCTTGACTTGTGTGTACATTTCTGCCTCTCTCACGCTGTTGTCTTGTTAACTGATTGTTCATTTCTTCTTTCATAGAATTTTTCCTACCTTCAACTTTATCGAACAGAACAAGTAGCCTCTATCCAGTGTTTATTATTGCTTTTGTGTGATGTATTTTTCCAATTAGGCTGTCTCTTGGCAGATGGATTGCTAATCATTCCAGTTATTTAACAGCATTATTTCTACATTTCTATTTCCATAGGCTCAGCTGGATCCAAAATATATTTTCATTGTTGTTTTTCTTTCTGGGTGTTAACATTTTGGAGCTTCTAACTGTCTAAGAGAATTTTGTGTTGTCATCAAAGACAAGGTTACTTGTTTACACTGGGCATGCCAGTGTGTCTTGGTTGTCAGAAGTTGCAAGTAGACAAAGGAAATCGTTTCCTAACAAATCTCTAAATGCAATTCCTGGAGGGGAATATTTGGATATAGTGTTTGACATAGATGACATATGCTGCTGGATATTGCTAATGTTTTGGGTTTTGTTTGTTTTTTGTGCTTGTTTTTGTTTTTTTGAGACAGGGTCTCGCTCTGTAGTCTAGGCTGGAGTGCAAGTGGTGCAATCATAGCTCACTGCAGCCTTGACCTCCCAGGCTCAAGCAATCCTCCCACCTCAGCCTTCAGAGTAGCTGGGACCACAGGTGCCCAACACCATGCCCAGCTAATTGTTTTTCTTTCTGTCTGTCTGTCTGTCCTTTTTTGCTAGAGCCGAGTTCTCATTATGTTGTTTTCTGTATCTTTTCCTACCATTCCCATCTGTTTTGGGGCTTTTCTTCCTACGCTTAGCAGCTTTGCAAGGCATCCTGCTGCCTTCCTGCCTTGAGTTCATTCAGGTACCCAGTTGTGGAGAGGCTCCCGCAGCTGGCCTGGTGCCTGGCGTCTCCTTTTCCCCCACCTCCATCAAGCTGTGTCCCTCCTGAATTTGACCGTTCACAGCACTGCTGGCATCTAGCCAAGACCTGGACATCCTAGATCAATTAGGCAAAATTCAGCCAGGTATACCCTTATCTACAAACTGTGATGCCTCAGAATAAGAATTTTAATGCCATGACTCATAAAATCCTGGAAACTCAAAACCCTGCCAATTTTATTGGCAAAATATCTGGTTCATGGGAGCAAATGATTTTGCCTGGAGAGACGGTCCTTAGCTATCATCTGACTTGAAAAGTAGTTCATACCCAACACAAAAACAATACAAAATCACCACCATCAGATACAACAGATGGAGAAGAACTGTTAGAACAAGACAGGGAGTTGAGTATGCTTTCACTTTGGGTGGGAACATAATATGGTCTTCAAGATGGTGTAGATTTAGGGATGTAAATTAAGTTACACATAGTCTTAGTTGTATTTCAGGGTTTTTTTAGTAGTGTTGAAGCTTGCCTTTCTCTGTGTCACTTATGTTCATATTATTATTAAAGAATGTGAGTAGATAGAAAACATAAAACTGGATATGTGCATATATATGTTCATATATAAACATTATATATGTTCATATTTTAATAATTTATACTTATAAACATTACCCAGCATGATAGTATGTGTCTGTAGTCCCAGCTATGTAGGAGGCTGAGGCAATGAGGCAAGAGGATCGCTTGTGCCCAGGAATTCGAGGCTGCAGTAAGCCGTGATCATGCCGGTGCCTTCCAGCCTGGGTGACAGAGTAAGACCCACTCTCTAAAAATAAAAAAGATTATAAATAATTTATATTTAAAATTTATTTTTATTTACAATATGATTGTAGCCTCAGCAATTTGCAGTTGTAACAAGATTACAATAAATAGAATAAAAATATATTACTAGCCTGGGCAACATAGTGAGATCCCATCTCTTAAAAAAAGGAAAAATACCCCGTCTCTACTAAAACTACAAAAAAAATTAGCCGGGCGTGTTGGCGGGCGCCTGTAGTCCCAGCTACTCGGAGAGGCTGAGGCAGGAGAATGGCGTGAACCCGGGAGGCGGAGCTTGCAGTG
>NW_026656828.1:0-5427 GCF_009828535.3 Hylobates moloch | reverse complement strand
TTGATCTTTTCAAAAAACCAGCTCCTGGATTCATTAATTTTTTGAAGGGTTTTTTGTGTCTCTAATTCCTTCAGTTATGTTCTGATTTTTGTTATTTCTAGCCTTCTGCTAGCTTTTGAATGTGTTTGCTCTTGTTTTTCTAGTTCTTTTAGTTGTGATGTTAGGTTGTCAATTTTGGCTCTTTCCTGCTTTCTCTCGTGGGCATTTAGTGCTATAAATTTCTCTCTACACACTGCTTTGAATGTGTCCCAGAGATTCTGGTATGTTGTGTCTTTGTTCTCGTTGGTTTCAAAGAACATCTTTATTTCTGGCTTCATTTCCTTATGTACCCAGTAGTCATTCAGGAGCAGGTTGCTCAGTTTCCATGAAGTTGAGTGGTTTTGAGTGAGTTTCTTAATCCTGAGTTCTAGTTTGATTGCACTGTGGTCTGAGAGACAGTTTGTTATAATTTCTGTTCTTTTACATTTGCTGAGGAGAGCTTTACTTCCAACTATGTGGTCAATTTTGGAATAGGTGTGGTGTGGTGCTGAAAAAAATGTATACTCTGTTGATTTGGGGTGGAGAGTTCTGTAGATGTCTATTAGGTCCACTTTGTGCAGAGCGGAGTTCAATTCCTGGATATCCTTGTTAACTTTCTGTCTCATTGATCTGTCTAATGTTGACAGTGGGGTGTTAAAATCTCCCATTTTTATTGTGTGGGAGTTTAAGCCCGTTTGTAGGTCACTCAGGACTTGCTTTATGAATCTGGGTGCTCCTGTGTGGGGTGCATATATATTTAGGATAGTTAGCTCTTCTTGTTGAATTGATCTCTTTACCATTATGTAGTGGCCTTCTTTGTCTCTTTTGATCCTTGTTGGTTTAAAGTCTATTTTATCAGATACTAGGATTTCAACCACTGCCTTTTTTTGTTTTCCGTTTGCTTGATAGATCTTCCTCCATCCCTTTATTTTGAGTCTATGTGTGACTCTGCACGTGAGATGGGTTTCCTGAATACAGCACACTGATGGGTCTTGACTCCTTATCGAATTTGCCAGTCTGTGTCTTTTAATTGGAGCATTTACCCCATTTACATTTGAAGTTAATACTGTTATATGTGAATTTGATCCTATCATTATGATGTTAGTTGGTTATTTTGCACATTAGTTGATGCAATTTCTTCCTAGCCTCGATGGTCTTTACAATTTGGCATGCTTTTGCAGTGGCTGGTCCCGGTTGTTCCTTTCCATGTTTAGCGCTTCCTTCAGGAGCTCTTTTAGGGCAGGCCTGGTGGTGACAAAATCACTCAGCGTTTGCTTGTCTGTAAAGTGTTTTATTTCTCCTTCACTTATGAAGCTTAGTTTGGCTGGATATGAAATTCTGGGTTGAAAATTCTTTTCTTTAAGAATGTTGAATATCGGCCCCCACTGTCTTCTGGCTTGTAGAGTTTCTGCCGAGAGATCAGCTGTTAGTCTGATTTGACTTCCCTTTGTGGGTAACCCGACCTTTCTCTCTGGTCGCCCTTAACATTTTTTCCTTCATTTCAACGTTGGTGAATCTGATAATTAGGTGTCCTGGAATTGCTCTTCTCAAGGAGTATCTTTGTGGCATTCTCTGTATTTCCTGAATCTGAATGTTGGCCTGCCTTGCTAGATTGGGGAAGTTCTCCTGGATAATATCTTGCAGAGTGTTTTCCAACTTGGTTCCATTCTCCCCGTCACTTTCAGGTACACCAATCAGACATAGGTTTGGTCTTTTCACATAGTCCCACATTTCTTGGAGGCTTTGTACATTTCTTTTTATTCTTTTTTCTCTAAACTTCCCTTCTCACTTCATTTCATTCATTTCATCTTCCATCACTGATACCCTTTCTTCCAGTTGATCGCATCAGCTACTGAGGCTTCTGCAATCTTTGCGTAGTTCTCGAAACTTGGCTTTCAGCTCTGTTAGCTCTTTTAAGCCCTTCTCTGCATTGGTTATTCTAGTTATCCATTTGTCTAATTTTTTTTCAAAGTTTTTAACTTCTTTGCCATTGTTTTGATTTTCCTCCTGTAGCTCGGAGTAATTAGATCATCTGAAGCCTTCTTCTCTCAACTCGTCAAAGTCATTCTCTGTCCAGCTTTGTGCCATTGCTGGTGAGGAACTGCATTCCTTTGGAGGAAGAGAGGTGCTCTGCTTTTCAGAGTTTCCAGTTTTTCTGCTCTGCTTTTTCCCCATCTTTGTGGTTTTATCTACTTTTGGTCTTTGATGATGGTGATGTACAGATGGGATTTTGGTGTGGATGTCCTTTCTGTTTGTTAGTTTTCCTTCTACCAGACAGGACCCTCAGCTGCAGGTCTGTTGGAGTTTGCTAGAGGTCCACTCCAGACCGTGTTTGGCTGAGTGTCAGCAGTGGTGGCTGCAGAACAGTGGATTTTCATGAGAACTCAAATTCAGCTGTCTGATAGTTCCTCTGGAAATTTTGTCTCAGAGGAGTACCTGGCCGAGTGAGGTGTCAGTCTGTCCCTACTGGGGGGTGCCTCCCAGTTAGGCTGCTTGGGGTTCAGGGACCCACTTTAGGAGGCAGTCTGCCCATTCTCAGATCTCCAGCTGTATGCTGGGAGAACCACTACTCTCTTCAAAGCTTTCAGACAGGGACATTTAAGCCTGTAGAGGTTCCTGCTGACCTTTTATTTGTCTCCACCCAGAGGTGGAGCCTACAGAGGCAGGCAGGCCTCCTTGAGCTGTGGAGGGCTCCACCCAGTTCGAGCTTCCTGGCTGTTTTGTTTACCTAAGCAAGCATGGGCAATGGTGGGCGCCCCTCCCTAGCCTCGCTGCCACCTTGCAGTTTGATATCAGACTGCTGTGCTAGCAATCAGTGAGACTCTGTGGGCATAGGACCCTCCGAGCCAGGTGTGGGACACAATCTCCTGGTGTGCCATTTCCAAGCCCATTGGAAAAGCGCAGTAATAGGGTGGGACTGACCCGATTTTCCAGGTGCCGTCTGCTACCCCTTTCTTTGACTATGAAAGGGAACTCCCTGACCCCTTGCACTTCCTGAGTGAGGCAATGCCTCACCCTGCTTTGGCATGCACACAGTGCGCTGCACCGACTGTCCTGCACCCACTCTTTGGCACTCCCAAGTGAGATGAACCCGGTACCTCACGTGGAAATGCACAAATCACCCATCTTCTGTGTCGCTCATGCTGGGAACTGTAGACCGGAACTGTTCCTATTTGGCCATCTTGGCTCCACACCCTATAGACTGCTAGCAAGATTAAAAAAGAAGAAAAGAGAGAAGAATCAAATAGATGCAATAAAAAATGAAAAAGGGGATATCACCACCGATCCCACAGAAATACAATCTACCATCAGAGAATACTACAAACACCTCTACACAAATAAACTAGAAAATCAGGAAGAAATGGATAAATTCCTCGACAAATACACCCTCCAAAGACTAAACCAGGAAGAGGTTGAATCTCTGAATAGACCAATAACAGGCTCTGAAATTGTGGCAATAATCAATGACTTACCAACCAAAAAGAGTCCAGGACCTGATGGATTCATAGCCAAATTCTACCTGAGGTACAAGGAGGAACTGGTACCATTCTGAAACTATTCCAATCAATAGAAAAAGAGGGAATCCTCCCTAACTCATTTTATGAGGCCAGCATCGTCCTGATACCAAAGCCCGGCAGAGACACAACCAAAAAAGAGAATTTCAGACCAGTATCCTTGATGAACATTGATGCAAAAATCCTCAATAAAATACTGGCAAACCAAATCCAGCAGCACATCAAAAAGCTTATACAACATGATCAAGTGGGCTTCATCACTGGGATGCAAGGCTGGTTCAACATATGCAAATCAATAAATGAAATCCAGCATATAAACAGAACCAAAGACAAAAACCACATGATTATCTCAATAGATGCAGAAAAGGCCTTTGACAAAATTCAACAACGCTCCATGCTAAAAACTCTCAATAAAGTAAGTATTGAAGAGGTGTATCTCAAAATAATAAGACCTATCTATGACAAACCCACAGCCAATATCATACTGAATGGGCAAAAACTGGAAGCATTCCCTTTGAAAACTGGCACAAGACAGGGATGCCCCCTCTCACCACCCTATTCAACATAGTGCTGGAAGTTCTGGCCAGGGCAATCAGGCAGCAGAAGGAAATGAAGGGAATTCAATTAGGAAAAGAGGAAGTCAAATTGTCCCTGTTTGCAGATGACATGATTATATATCTAGAAAACCCCACTGTCTCAGGCCAAAATCTCCTTAAGCTGATTAGGAACTTCAGCAAAGTCTCAGGATACAAAATCAATGTACAAAAATCATAAGCAATCTTGTTCACCAATAAGAGACAAACAGAGAGCCAAATCATGAGTGAACTCCCATTCACAATTGCTTCAAAGAGAATAAAATACCTAGGAATCCAACTTACATGGGACGTGAAGGACCTCTTCAAGGAGAACTACAAACCGCTGCTCAATGAAATCAAAGAGGATAAAAAAAATGGAATAACATTCCATGCTCATGGGTTGGAAGAATCAATATCGTGAAAATGGCCATACTGCCCGAGGTAATTTAGAGATTCAATGCTATCCCCATCAAGCTACAAATGACTTTCTTCACAGAATTGGAAAAAAATACTTTAAAGTTCATATGGAACCAAAAAAGAGCCCACATCACCAGGTCAATCCTAAGCCAAAAGAACAAAGCTGGAGGCATCACGCTACCTGACTTCAAACTATACAACAAGGCTACAGTAACCAAAACAGCATGGTACTGATACCACAACAGAGACATAGATCAATGGAACAGAACACAGACCTCAGAAATAATGCTGTATATCTCTAACTATCTGATCTTTGACAAACCTGACAAAAACTAGAAATGGGGAAAGGGTTCCCTATTCAATAAATGGTGCTGGGAAAACTGGCTAGCCATATGTAGAAAGCTGAAACTGGATCCCTTCCTTACACCTTATACAAAAATTAATTCAAGATGGATTAAAGACTTACATGTTAGACCCAAAACCATAAAAACCCTAGAAGAAAACCTAGGTAATACCATTCAGGACATAGGCATGGGCAAGGACTTCATGTCTAAAACACCAAAAGCAATGCCAACAAAAGCCAAAATTGACAGATGGGATCTAATTAAACTAAAGTGCTTCTGCACAGCAAAAGAAACTACCATCAGAGTGAACAGGCAACCTGCAAAATGGGTGAACATTTTCGCAACCTACTCATCTGACAAAAGGCTAATATACAGAATCTACAATGAACTCAAACAAATTTACAAGAAAAAAACAACCCCATCAAAAAGTGGGCGAAGGAATGAACAGACACTTCTCAAAAGAAGACATTTATGCAGCCAAAAAACACATGAAAAAATGCTCATCATCACTGATCATCAGAGAAATGCAAATGAAAACCACAATGAGATACCATCTCA
>NW_026656827.1:0-5428 GCF_009828535.3 Hylobates moloch | reverse complement strand
CATGAAAAATATATTAAGCTGGAACTATTAGCCTGCTTTTAAAAATGTGTATGAAAGTCAGTTATTAAAAGCTAGAAGATGTTGTTAAATAAATTTACAATGTGTTGAAATTTCCCTATTGGAGAATTATAAAACAAAAATAATGTTTTTCTGATGCATCACATAAAATGTAGAAGCAAAATGAGGGTTTAGAATAAAATATTTCAATATTTCTTAGAAAACATTAAATGCCTGTACAGTCTCCGTAATTGTTTCCCTTGAGGAGAAAAAAAAAAAAAATTTCCTTTCAGGTAGTATGCACACACAGTTTTACTCATCCCTTTTCTCTCCAAATCTAGACTCCAAATATATATTAGTCACAATAAAACTCATATTCTTATTCTGCATGACTAATTTGTAGTCAAACGGAATACAATTCAGTGGAAACTGAAAATAAAAAGGTACCAATGACTGTATAGCAACATATGTAGATAAAAGTGTATCATATATAAAACATTCAATCCCACATGGCAGCTTCCCTAGAATATAAAAACATTTTATCATTATGGGTATTAGCTGATGAAGTCAGTATTATTTTAAAAACATGCTAAGAATGTTATCTTCAAAATTTCATATCTCAAAAGCAGGATTTTGGTTATGCAAAGTGGTTTATAAAATAGAGATATTTATCCATACACAGTTTTATGTGACAATTTAGGTGTCCTTACAGCTTCTTGGTGTGCAGTGTAAACTGGTAAAACAAAAATAATTTTGCTAAGTATTTCTGTGATACATATATGACAAAATGCTTATTAATTTTGCTAAGTATTTCTGTGATACATATAGGACAAAATGCTTATCATTAGTCATCAGGTAACTGCAAATTAAAACAATATGCTATCACCCCACACCTGTCAGAAAGGCTATTCTCAAAAAGACAAAGGATAACAAGTGTTGGTGAGAATATGGAAAAGAGAGAAACTTTGGACACTTAATGGGAACATAAATAGGTACAGCCATTATGGAAAACAGCATGAAGTTCCTCAAAAAAATAAAAATAAAACTACCATACAATCCAGCAATCTCACTACTGGGTACATACCTAAGGAAATGACATCAGTATATGAAGTAGATATCTGCACACCCATATTTATTGTGGCAGTATTCACATTAGACAAGATATGGAGTCAACCTAAGTAACCAACAGATGAACAGATTCAAAAATGTAGAATATACACACAATGGAACACTATTCAACTTTAATAAGAAAATCTTGTAATTGGGAACAATGTGGTTGAACCTGGAGGATTTTGGAGTTTACAAATTCTCAAGTCCAGGCATGGAAAATTATTATTATTATTTTTTTTTTTTTTTTTTTTTGGGGAAAATAATGTGAAATATCGACACTATTTTCCCCATCTCTGAGCCTAGATACTATCTTCCTGGACTGGATGGAGAAAGTAAAGAAGAAACAAGAGTGTGTTCCTGAGAGGAGGGGATGGTGAAAGAACCGCCACCACAACAGGTAAGTTTGGGGGTATCCAAGTGCATAAGTAATTGGGTCCCATTCCAGAGTCCAGCCCAGTAACGCAACAAGACTCCAAAGTTGTATCAGACCCAGGCAAGAATCGTGAGCGTGTGTCTTAGCAAATGGACATGAGCTAGCCTCCCAGTACCCAGGCACTTCAGCAGGATATAGGGTACAGTAGAATAATTTCCCGCATGCCTCCAGCAAACACAGTGCTCAAAGGGTTTTTGGAGGATGAAGAATGACAAGGGAACCACCATGTTTCTTGACCATACAGAGATATGAAACGGCCTACAACTTGAGGCCAAGGAACAAGATCCCTATGGGATGAATTGTACATGAAATCAGGTAAGCCGTACCCATCTTCAAATCCTGGCACTGTATCAGTGTCAGGCCTCTGAGCTTAAGCTAAGCCATCATATCCCGTGACCTACAGGTATACATCCAGATGGCCTGAAGCAACTGAAGATGCACAAGAGTGAAAATAGCCTTAACTAATGACATTCCACCATTGATTTGTTTCTGCCCCACCCTAACTGATCAATGTACTTTGTAATCTCCCCCACCCTTAAGAAGGTTCTTTGTAATTCTCCCCACCCTTGAGAATGTACTTTGTAAGATCCACCCCCTGCCCGCAAAACATTGCTCCTAACTCCACCGCCTATCCCAAAACCTGTAAGAACAAATGGTAATCCCACCACCCTTGCCTGACTCTTTTTAGACTCAGCCCCCCTGCACCCAGGTGAAATAAACAGCCTTGTTGCTCACACAAAGCCTGTTTGGTGGTCTCTTCACTGGGAGGGGCGTGACAATCAGGTCCCTTCCAGAAATTTAAGACAAAACTCAGAGAAAGGTGGGGGGCATATCAGTCCTAAATTGGCTGAGATAAAATATGCAGGATCTACCGGAAAGTAGGCTTTACATGTAAATTAAGTTCAGATTCAAGAAAAGGCAATTATTGAGATTCATTGCCATTGCATGTAGATCCTTATGTGGGGATTTCTAAGAATCACTGTCCAGAGCCTAAACTGCAAAACAAACCGGTAACAAATCAGACAACAATTAAGAGCCAAGTCATCTTGAGAAAAGAGCTCATGACTCAGAGAATCAGCCAGCAAATGTGAAATGGACATTCAGAAGTGAGTTTCTGAACTAGCAGTAGCCTGTTACGAGGCTGTTGAAGAGCCCTGTGGACTGCTTTATGTTCTGGGAAGTTCCATAGGTCCTGGCAGAAAAAGAAAGTAAAACTTCTGTTGAACTTAACCTTAGACTGAGTTTCTTCAAGGGCTCAAACTTTTCCCGGGGCAGGAAAGGCCACTCTATTCACAGGAGCTGTAGATATTAAGGCCTGTGGGGAGTCGCGAAGGGGGACTCATTATCTGGGAAAAGCCACACCCTTAATCCATCATAAACTGTGATGCCTGGGGCACAGTTGAGATTACACCTTGGAGGAAGAATCTAGGTTTTTCCTATCCAACTCCAAAAGAAACACATTTCAATGGCAACTGCTGAAAAACAAGCAAACAAGAAGTACCAGCACCTTTTTGTTTCTTTGGTAAGAAGGCGAAACATCCCAGATTGTTTTAAAAAAAAAAAAAAAAAAAAAAAATTCGGGAAATCAGAACGTTTTTCATGATCTGGGGTTATGGTGTCCAGTAAGGTAGCCACTAGTTATGTGTGGCTACTGAACATTTGAAATGGGACTAGCATAACAGAGGAAGCCAAATTTTCATTTTGCTTTGTTTTTGCTTAAATTTTATTTAAATTGAAAACAAACAGTGTTTAATATTCTTCCATTAACCACAACTTCGTTGGTTTGGGAGAACAAGTTTACTTTAGCCCATGAAAAAGTGGCATCTGAATTCAGATGTGCTATAAGTATAAAATATCCTCCAAAACTTAATGATTTAGTACATTCTTATCACTAACGTAAAATGTCTCATCAACAGTCTTATACTGATTACATGTTGAAATATTTTAACTATAGAGTTAAATAAAACATTAATGTCACCTGTTTATTTTTACTTTTTAAAGTGGCTACTAGAAAAGTTTAAATTACATATATAGCTTATATTTCTATTGGACAGCACTGGCCTGGAGTACAGTTCAAAAATAGGGCAAGAAATCAGAGCTACTTCTTCCACATCTGAGTTTTGCGAACATTTATTCCTGCTACATACACACCAGTCTGTGTATCTACACATAATGAAAAACAGACTTTTCTCAATCCCCTCCTATACAGAGGGCACGTGAGTGAGCCAGAGAAGACTGAGAGGTAAGTGGATCATATAAATTAAGATGGCATAGCAACACCGGAATCATTAGGATTTAAACCTATAACTTCTGACAACAGTACAAGATGCAAAGTGATTTTTAAAAGCGATCTAAATTAAATTTTCTAGTTTTCCTTTTCTTTCCCTTTAATAGGTTTCATGAAAATCAAGAATTATAAGGCGGGGGAAGTAAGGCTGGAGAAGACAATCTAATAAAGCAATGTAGGACAAATGAGAAAAATCAGGCTTCCATCTCCTACTCCAGCACTTTCCAACTGTCATGACCTTCACTGGTCTGTCTGTACCTCAATTCTCTGATCAGTAAAATTTGGATGAAATATGCTGGACTCAGGTTGAGACAAAATGAACACATAAGGAGAGTCTATCATCTGTAAGTCACTACATGATGTAACCATTAGTATTTTATTGTTAGCAAAGATTAATAGAAAACGGACACTCCAGGGCTGGACAGCATGAAGCCCTATCTAGTAGTTGCTGCCATAGTCTGATTTGAAGTTCCTCAAATCGTTCTTCCCCAGCCTAATCATTTTTTCTCTTCAGACCTGGAATCCTGCCATCCTCTCGAGTCATAGTTTGGGGGTTACTGCCTGCATATGAACAGTATAGCCATGTGACATAGAAATGAAGGCCACAGAACCATAATTCATCAGTTATTAAATGTGTTAGCTCACAACTTGGAAATCATAGAGCACTAAACTGCAAGTTACTTCCTGAAAAGCAGAGAGATGCTTCCGCGGTGAGGCCACAGAACTCACAGCTTTACATTTTACCCACAATTTGCACGTGATCCACATGATCTGGCCTCGGCTTTCCCTCAACCCCTTAAAACAGTAAGTTTCATAGCTTTCTGTCAGTCACTAGATAAACCTCAGACACTTCCTTCCAGTACTGGCAACATTACTGCACATTCTTCTTTTAGGTTTTCAGCCCTGGCTACACATTAGCATCACCCGAGGAGCTTTTAAATCTATACCATTGTGAGCCTTACACCCAGAGATCTGGATTCAATGGCTCTGGGGTATGACCTAGAAAAAGGCACCTGGCCGGGCGCGGTGGCTCACGCCTATAATCCCAGCACTTTGGGAGGCCGAGGCGGGCGGATCACGAGGTCAGGAAATCAAGACCATCCTGGCTAACACGGTGAAACTCCGTCTCTACTAAAAAAAATACAAAAAATTAGCCGGGCGTGGTGGCGGGCGCCTGTAGCCCCAGCTACTCAGGAGGCTGAGGCAGGAAAATGGCGTGAACCCGGGAGGGAGGCGGAGCTTGCAGGGAGCCGAGATAGCGCCACTGCACTCCAGGCTGGGTGACAGGGCGAGATTGCCCAAAAAAAAAAAAAAAAAAAGAAAAAGAAAAAGAAAAAAAGAAAAAGAAAAAAAAAAGAAAAAGAAAAAGAAAAAAGAAAAAGAAAGAAAGAAAGAAGAAGAAAAAGGCACCTAAAGCCCCCCAGGTGATTTTAATATGCAGCCAGGGTTGACAATGATTAGATCATTGCTTATCATGGACATAGGTTTTAGCAATCCAGTTTCTAATGCCCACCCCCCATGTTGTTTTTGTTTTTTGTTTTTTTGAGACAGAGTTCCACTCTTTTTGCCCAGGCTGGAGTGCAATGGTGCGATCTCAGCTC
>NW_026656826.1:3970-5430 GCF_009828535.3 Hylobates moloch | reverse complement strand
ACTTCAGCAAAGTCTCAGGATACAAAATCAATGTACAAAAATCACAAGCATTCTTGTACACCAATCACAGACAAACAGAGAGCCAAATCATGAGGGAACTCCCACTCACAATTGCTTCAAAGAGAATAAAATACCTAGGAATCCAACTTACAAGGGATGTGAAGGACCTCTTCAAGGAGAACTACAAACCACTGCTCAGTGAAATAAAAGAGGATACAAACAAATGGAAGAACATTCCATGCTCATGGGTTGGAAGAATCAATATCGTGAAAATGGCCATACTGCCCAAGGTAATTTATAGATTCAATGCCATCCCCATCAAGCTACCAATGACTTTCTTCACAGAATTGGAAAAAACTACTTTAAAGTTCATATGGAACCAAAAAGGAGCCCGCATCGCCAAGTCAATCCTAAGCCAAAAAAACAAAGCTGGAGGCATCACACTACCTGACTTCAAACTATACTACAAGGCTACAGTAACCAAAACAGCATGGTACTGGTACCACAACAGAGACATAGATCAATGGAACAGAACAGAGCCCTCAGAAATGATGCCGCATAGCTACAACTATCTGATCTTTGACAAACCTGACAAAAACAAGAAATGGGGAAAGGATTCCCTACTTAATAAATGGTGCTGGGAAAACTGGCTAGCCATATGTAGAAAGCTGAAACTGGATCCCTTCCTTACACCTTATACAAAAATTAATTCAAGATGGATTAAAGACTTAAATGTTAGACCTAAAACCATTAAAATCCTACAAGAAAACCTAGGCAATACCATTCAGGACATAGGCGTGGGCAAGGACTTCATGTCTAAAACACCAAAAGCAATGGCAACAAAAGCCAAAATTGACAAATGGGATCTAATTAAACTAAAGGGCTTCTGCACAGCAAAAGAAACTACCATCAGAGTGAACAGGCAACCTACAGAATGGGAGAAAATTTTTGCAACCTACTCATCTGACAAAGGGCTAATATCCAGAATCTACAATGAACTCAAACAAATTTACAAGAAAAAAACAAACAACCCCATCAAAAAGTGGGCAAAGGACATGAACAGACACTTCTCAAAAGAAGACATTTATGCAGCCAAAAAACATATGAAAAAATGCTCATCATCACTGGCCATCAGAGAAATGCAAATCAAAACCACAGTGAGATACCATCTCACACCAGTTAGAATGGCCATCATTAAAAAGTCAGGAAACAACAGGTGCTGGAGAGGATGTGGAGAAATAGGAACACTTTTACACTGTTGGTGGGACTGTAAACTAGTTCAACCATTGTGGAAGTCAGTGTGGCGATTCCTCAGGGATCTAGAACTAGAAATACCATTTGACCCAGCCATCCCATTACTGGGTATATACCCAAAGGACTATAAATCATGCTGCTATAAAGACACATGCACACGTATGTTTATTGCAGCACTATTCACAATAGCAAAGAGTTGGAACCAA
>NW_026656826.1:0-3870 GCF_009828535.3 Hylobates moloch | reverse complement strand
ATCCAGAATCTACAATGAACTCAAACAAATTTACAAGAAAAAAACAAACAACCCCATCAAAAAGTGGACAAAGGACATGAACAGACACTTCTCAAAAGAAGACATTTATGCAGCCAAAAAACACATGAAGAAATGCTCATCATCACTGGTCATCAGAGAAATGCAAATCAAAACCACAGCGAGATACCATCTCACACCAGTTAGAATGGCCATCATTAAGAAGTCAGGAAACAACAGGTGCTGGAGAGGATGTGGAGAAATAGGAACACTTTTACACTGTTCGTGGGACTGTAAACTAGTTCAACCATTGTGGAAGTCAGTGTGGCGATTCCTCAAGGATCTAGAACTAGAAATACCATTTGACCCAGCCATCCCATTACTGGGTATATACCCAAAGGACTATAAATCATGCTGCTATAAAGACACACGCACACATATGTTTATTGCGGCACTATTCACAAAAGCAAAGAGTTGGAACCAACCCAAATGTCCAACAACGATAGACTGGATTAAGAAAATGTGGCACATATACACCATGGAATACTATGCAGCCATAAAAAATGATGAGTTCATGTCCTTTGCAGGGACATGGATGAAACTGGAAAACATCATTCTCAGTAAACTATCGCAAGGACAAAAAACCAAACACTGCATGTTCTCACTCATAGGTGGGAACTGAACAATGAGAACTCATGGACACAGGAAGGGGAACATCACACTCCAGGGACTGTTGTGGGGTTGGGGGAGGGGGGAGGGACAGCATTAGGAGATATACCTAATGCTAAAGGACAAGTTAATGGGTACAGGAAATCAACATGGCACATGGATACATATGTAACAAACCTGCACATTGTGCACATGTACCCTAAAACCTAAAGTATAATAAAAAAATAAATAAATAAATAAAAAATAAAATAAAATAAAATAACATTCACATGTGGGAAAAAAAAAAAAAAAAAGAAACTCACTCAAAACCACTCAACTACATGGAAACTGAACAACCTGCTCCTGAATGACTATTGGGTACATAATGAAATAAAGGCAGAAATAAAGATGTTCTTTGAAACCAATGAGAACAAAGATACAACATACCAGAATCTCTGGGACACATTCAAAGCAGTGTGTAGAGGGAAATTTATAGCACTAAATGCCCACAAGAGAAAGCAGGAAAGATCCAAAATTGATACCCTAACATCACAATTAAAAGAACTAGAAAAGCAAGAGCAAACACATTCAAAAGCTAGCAGAAGGCTAGAAATAGCTAAAATCAGAGCAGACCTGAAGGAAATAGAGACACAAAAAACCCTTCAAAAAATTAATGAATCCAGGAGCTGGTTTTTTGAAAAGATCAACAAAATTGATAGACCGCTAGCAAGACTAATAAAGAGGAAAAGAGAGAAGAATCAAATAGATTCAATAAAAAATGAAAAAGGGGATATCACCACCGATCCCACAGAAATACAATCTACCATCAGAGAATACTACAAACACCTCTATGCAAATAAACTAGAAAATCTAGAAGAAATGGATAAATTCCTCAGCAAATACACCCTCCCAAGACTAAACCAGGAAGAAGTTGAATCTCTGAATAGACCAATAACAGGTTCTGAAACTGTGGCAATAATCAATAGCTTACCAACCAAAAAGAGTCGAGGACCTGATGGATTCACAGCCGAATTCTACCAGAGGTACAAGGAGGAACTGGTACCATTCCTTCTGAAACTATTCCAATCGATAGAAAAAGAGAGAATCCTCCCTAACACATTTTATGAGGCCAGCATCGTCCTGATACCAAAGCCTGGCAGAGACATAACCAAAAAAAAGAATTTCAGACCAATATCCTTGATGAACATTGATGCAAAAATCCTCAATAAAATACTGGCAAACTGAATCCAGCAGCACATCAAAAAGCTTATCCACCATGATCAAGTGGGCTTCATCCCTGGGATGCAAGGCTGGTTCAACATACTCAAATCAATAAATGCAGTCCAGCATATAAACAGAACCAAAGACAAAAACCACATGATTATCTCAATAGATGCAGAAAAGGCCTTTGACAAAATTCAACAACCCTTCATGCTAAAAACTCTCAATAAATTAGGTGTTGATGGGATGTATCTCAAAATAATAAGAGCTATCTATGACAAACCCGCAGCCAATATCATACTGAATGGGCAAAAACTGGAAGCATTCCCTTTGAAAACTGGCACAAGACAGGGATGCCCTCTCTCACCACTCCTATTCAACATAGTGCTGGAAGTTCTGGCCAGGGCAATCAGGCAGGAGAAGGAAATAAAGGGTATTCAATTAGGAAAAGAGGAAGTCAAATTGTCCCTGTTTGCAGATGACATGATTGTATATCTAGAAAACCCCACTGTCTCAGCCCAAAATCTCCTTAAGCTGATTAGCCACTTCAGCAAAGTCTCAGGATACAAAATCAATGTACAAAAATCACAAGCATTCTTGTACACCAATCACAGACAAACAGAGAGCCAAATCATGAGGGAACTCCCACTCACAATTGCTTCAAAGAGAATAAAATACCTAGGAATCCAACTTACAAGGGATGTGAAGGACCTCTTCAAGGAGAACTACAAACCACTGCTCAGTGAAATAAAAGAGGATACAAACAAATGGAAGAACATTCCATGCTCATGGGTTGGAAGAATCAATATCGTGAAAATGGCCATACTGCCCAAGGTAATTTATAGATTCAATGCCATCCCCATCAAGCTACCAATGACTTTCTTCACAGAATTGGAAAAAACTACTTTAAAGTTCATATGGAACCAAAAAGGAGCCCGCATCGCCAAGTCAATCCTAAGCCAAAAAAACAAAGCTGGAGGCATCACACTACCTGACTTCAAACTATACTACAAGGCTACAGTAACCAAAACAGCATGGTACTGGTACCACAACAGAGACATAGATCAATGGAACAGAACAGAGCCCTCAGAAATGATGCCGCATAGCTACAACTATCTGATCTTTGACAAACCTGACAAAAACAAGAAATGGGGAAAGGATTCCCTACTTAATAAATGGTGCTGGGAAAACTGGCTAGCCATATGTAGAAAGCTGAAACTGGATCCCTTCCTTACACCTTATACAAAAATTAATTCAAGATGGATTAAAGACTTAAATGTTAGACCTAAAACCATTAAAATCCTACAAGAAAACCTAGGCAATACCATTCAGGACATAGGCGTGGGCAAGGACTTCATGTCTAAAACACCAAAAGCAATGGCAACAAAAGCCAAAATTGACAAATGGGATCTAATTAAACTAAAGGGCTTCTGCACAGCAAAAGAAACTACCATCAGAGTGAACAGGCAACCTACAGAATGGGAGAAAATTTTTGCAACCTACTCATCTGACAAAGGGCTAATATCCAGAATCTACAATGAACTCAAACAAATTTACAAGAAAAAAACAAACAACCCCATCAAAAAGTGGGCAAAGGACATGAACAGACACTTCTCAAAAGAAGACATTTATGCAGCCAAAAAACATATGAAAAAATGCTCATCATCACTGGCCATCAGAGAAATGCAAATCAAAACCACAGTGAGATACCATCTCACACCAGTTAGAATGGCCATCATTAAAAAGTCAGGAAACAACAGGTGCTGGAGAGGATGTGGAGAAATAGGAACACTTTTACACTGTTGGTGGGACTGTAAACTAGTTCAACCATTGTGGAAGTCAGTGTGGCGATTCCTCAGGGATCTAGAACTAGAAATACCATTTGACCCAGCCATCCCATTACTGGGTATATACCCAAAGGACTATAAATCATGCTGCTATAAAGACACATGCACACGTATGTTTATTGCAGCACTATTCACAATAGCAAAGAGTTGGAACCAA
>NW_026656825.1:0-5430 GCF_009828535.3 Hylobates moloch | reverse complement strand
CCATTGCTTTTGGTGTTTTAGACATGAAGTCCTTGCCCACGCCTATGGCCTGAATGGTATTGCCTAGGTTTTCTTGTAGGATTTTAATGGTTTTAGGTCTAACATTTAAGTCTTTAATCCATCTTGAATTAATTTTTGTATAAGGTGTAAGGAAGGGATCCAGTTTCAGGTTTCTACATATGGCTAGCCAGTTTTCCCAGCACCATTTATTAAATAGGGAATCCTTTCCCCATTGCTTGTTTTTGTCAGGTTTGTCAAAGATCAGATAGTTGTAGCTATGTGGCATCATTTCTGAGGGCTCTGTTCTGTTCCATTGATCTATGTCTCTGTTGTGGTACCAGTACCATGCTGTTTTGGTTACTGTAGCCTTGTAGTATAGTTTAAAGTCAGGTAGCGTGATGCCTCCAGCTTTGTTCTTTTGGCTTAGGATTGACTTGGCGACGCGGCCTCTTTTTTGGTTCCATATGAACTTTAAAGTTAAAAATTACTAATGGATTAATCAAAGTGCTTTCTACAAACTTGTAAAAACCACAAAGCCGTAACTAGCTAAAGATATAGTCACATATCTGGATATCTGTTTTTCAATTCCATTGATAACAAATGACTTTTGGATTAACATAATGAGGAGCAGGATACTTTAAGATAATACTAGTCTTTAATGCCTTTTCTCAGATTTGTTTTAATATCAGTAGCATTACCCAGCACCCAGCAGGATCCCTAAGGAGGGAGATGTAGGACAGGTAAACTTTATTAAGAAAAAGGGAGGATGGGGACCTTGGGGCAATGGTTCCAGTTGCTATAACTGACTTAGCCTATTATTTCATTCTCTTTTCTGTCTTTCAGTGCCTAGTCTCACTCATCTAGACAGCTAGCAGACAGCCCTGTGGCAATCACTGAAACGGAAATGGGTTGACAATTAGGAGGTGGCATGATGATGCTTGGTGGCTGGGAGGGAAAAGGAGTTCTGTTGGGAGGAAGGAGGGTGCATCCAATGTAAAGGAGGCTCTCTCAAGCCTTAACCTAGAGAAGTAAGTAATGTGAAATGCTGCTTTTTTACTGTCACAGGCTGTAAAGAAGAGGCATTTGAAGGGCCGTCAGCTTTTTTTCAAGGCCATTCAGTAACATAGAGGTAACTGATGCCTAGGCCAGCTGTGCCTATTAGACATCATAGTTCCTAAGGGGTAAAGAAGCACAGTCAAGAATCAATGAGGTCCGCACTCTAAGATGTGGAACTGCTGTGAAAGATTTGGTCCTGGAGACAGCAAAAAAAAAAAAAAAAACCATTATGGAACAACAGTAGTCCACATCAGTTAGGGTTTGCAGGAAAGAGAGATAAGAACAGCACAATGGGATCTAAGCTAATACTCTGATGGGATTAAGGAAAACAACAAGGGCTTTCAGAGACAAATGGATAGAGTGGGAGGATCAAGCAATTCGTGTATAAGACAGCGTGTGAGATTAGCAATGACTGAAAGATGGCTGAAAGCCCGAGCTCAGTTTCCAGATCAATCTTTTGAAAAGAACAAGATAAGCAAATAAATCATTGACAGTTTGAATATGTTGAAGATCTGGCATGAAGGGATACAGAACAAATTGCCAAAAGTGAACTGCATACTTTGTTCAAAGACCTACTCATTCTTATAAATAATTTCTTTTGCCTGTGCTTTTTAGATGTTTGCACATAGTGCTACCTTGTTTCATTTATTCATTAATCATTTAATAAAAACCTCTTGTGTACCTCGAACTGAGGGGGAAAGCTCTGAGCAATTTAAAAAAAAAAAGAAGGCATACATAATTCCTGCCCTTGAGGGTTTATAATATTGTTTTAGAGACAAGACTCCCAATTATTTTTAAAATTTGGCTTTACTGAGGTATAATAAACCAGTAAAAATTGTATATAAAGTATACAATATGATGTTTTTTCTTATTTAGTTTTTAAAAAACAATTTATTTTGAATTTTTGTGGGTGCATAGTAGGTGTATATATTTATGGGTTACATGAGATATTTTGATACAGGCATACAATACATAACAATCACATCAAGGTAAATGGGGTATCTATCACCTCAAGCATTTATCCTTTCTTTGTGTTACAAACAATCCAATTATACTCTTTTAGTTATGTTAAAATGTAACAATATAATGTTTTCATAATCATATACACTGTGGAATGATTACCACAATCAAGCTAATTAATATATCCATCACCTCACATAGTTACCATTTTTGTGCGTGTAGTGAGAACATTTAAGATCTACTCTCTTAGCAAATTTCGAGTGTGCAATACTGTATTATTAACTATAGTCATCATGCCATGCATTAGATCTGCAGAACTTATTTATCCTGCATTTATAACTGAAACTGTACTCATTAGCCAACATATCCCCAAAGATTTTCAGTTATTGAACAATTAAAAATTGTGGTAACAGAGAAATTTTGACATAATTTAAGCATATCATGGGTTAAATAGTTATTTTAGTAGGCTGGCCATAAATGAACGATTATATCCAACATTTTTTTCTTTATGGAAACAAACCCTGAGTGATAAATTTGAGGCAAAAGGGTCATTATAAGTTAGGATTTGTCTGCGCAGTGGATCCTAAGCTGAGTCTGGATGCATGGACCTGGAGGAGGGGGAAAGCAACAGGCACAGATGCAGAGGCAGGAATTGCAGAAGGTACACTTGGTAGCAGTAAGTAGAAAAGTTTGATTGGAATGTGGAGTTCATGTTGGGAGGTAGGATGGGCTGTGAATGTGGAGGCCCTTGAATGTCAGTCTGAACACATTCACTTCAAGTCTATAGGGCTTTTGAGTAGAAGGATGGCATGATCAATTTTATATCCTTTTTACTTACTTAACAGTATAGAATGTCCATTTCACATATCATGTAGTCTTTGTAAGGACTCAATTTTAAGTTGGGACAATTAAATAAAATTAAGATATTAAGATCTATACTTTTTTCCTAGAATTTTGTCTTCTAGTGTCCATGTGGCCAGTTAGACTCTAAATTTTTTTTATAATTAAGAGAATTATGGTGACATTCTCCCTGGCCTAAGTGTGCCTATTCTAAGTGCTTTATATTTATTAACTCATTTAGTCCTAAAAATATCTCATGAGAAAGATGCTATTATTATCCCTACTTTATAGCTATATACCAAGGTGAAATCTCATGATGAAGGAAGCATTCTGTTTAACAAAGTGATTTTCAACTTGTGTAGACAATCACCATGCTTCTATAACAAATTTCACAATAACTGTCAAAACAAGAATGTTCTTTTCCATTACATGAAGAAAGAACTTTCAGGAAGGTGAATTGTAGCATCCTGTAAAGTCATACATATCTGGGATTAAACTCTGACTCTGTCACTTCCTTGCTGGGTCACTTTGAACAAGTTTCTTCATCTCTCTGTGCCTCAGTTTCTTCATCTATAGAATGAGGAGAAACATTCATACCACATAGAGTTGATGATTTTTTTTTTTTTAAGACGGAGTCTCCCTCTGTTGCCCAGGCTGGAGTGCAGTGGTGTAATCTCGTCTCACTGCAAGCTCTGCCTCCCGGGTTCACGCCATTCTCCTACCTCAGCCTCCCGAGTAGCTGGGACTACAGGCGCCCACCATCACGCCTGGCTAATTTTTGAATTTTTAGTAGAGACTATGTTTCACCTTGTTAGCCAGGATGGTCTCGATCTCCTGACCTCGTGATCCGCCCGCCTCAGCCTCCCAAAGTGCTGGGATTACAGGCATGAGCTATCGTGCCCAACCAAGTTGATGATTAATGAACATCATGCATGCAAAGATTTCAGCACAGAGTCTGGCAAGTGGTAAGCATTCAATAAGTTCCATCATTTGTTGAAAGTGGTGCTGACAGTTCTCAGTGCAAACTGCATGGAAGATAGCAGAGTGGGGTGGTTAAGATAAGAGCATGACTTCTGGAGCTAAGCTGCCTTGACTTGAATACCAGTTGTGCTTTGTGACCTTGAGAAAGTAACTTAACCTTTCTATTCCTGAATGTTCTCATTTGCAAAATGAGGATAATAATGATAATTATGTCACAGAATTGTTATGAGGGTTACATAAGTAAATACATGTAAAGAATGCTAAAACGCTACCTGGCACATAGCAAATGTCAGTAAGTGTTAGCCACTATTTTGTGCCAGGTAGTATGTTGAAGGTTGTATATGCTTTAACTCATTTAATCCTCAAACACTCTGTGAGATAGGTATTAGTACAATATTATCCCCATTTTATAGAAAGGCAAATTGAGGCTCAGATAAATTAAATTCTAGTTAGTCATGTGTCGATGATCACACCACTAGCAAATAACTCCAATCAGGTCTGTCTAACTCTAAAGACCTTAATCCTCTTGACTACTGCTCTATATAGTAAGGCCTGTTTTTCACAGGAGAGTAGTTCAAGTGTGGTACACCATAAGAGAATTGGAATGGAGGAGAGCTGTTCTGGAAAAGAAGGTGAATTGGATGTGAGATATATTGAGTTCGAGAAGCTGGAGGGAAATTTCAGGGGAGGACGTCTTGCTATTTCCTGTGGAAATCTGTGTTCTCATTAGAAGTAAGCAGTCTGTTCTGAGCCCATGTTATAAACACTTTAGGGGATTTGCAGTGCTTAATTTAAAAACTTGGGCAGTATTTTAAAATAGCAATAACACAAACTTCTGCTTTAAAGGGCAAAGTGCTACTGGTGAAAAATGAAGAACAAACCTCCGGACTGAGAAAGGTCAGCTATGCCAAATAAGTACAAAACTAAGAATCAAACAGGAAGAAAGGTTAGGAACACAAAAGCGCAGAGGTAGGTGGCATTGTAAAAGACTCATAGGTCACATCCACAGCTATAAAGTAGAGCTTAGAAGGCAGGGCACCAGCAGGAAGAAAAGATCCTAGGGTCTTAACCACTTGACAGTACTTGGTTAGGGTCTCCTTTTCCACATGGTCTTGACTTACAGGTTAATCCTTATTTTTCTGCTTTCTTTTAGAGTGTTGCAATATTAAAGTCTACTTTTTGAGATTCACTTCTTCAGCTCTAGAAACTTCCCATAATCAAATAAGAATAGTTCTAGTGGGATGATGATCATAACTGAAACTAGCAGAGCACATGTCATGAGCTAGACCCTATTTTAAGTGCTTTACATATATTAACTCATTTAGTCCCAAAAATATCTCGTGAGAAAGATGCTATTATTATCCCCACTTTATAGACAATAAAACTGAGCCACAGAGAAATAGGGAATTTACCAAGATCATACACCTAATATGTGGAAAAGCCAAGCAGTTTGGCATCAGCATCTACGGGTTAATGGCCATGTTATACTGCCTCATTGAGCCATTATCTGCAGTACACTAACATTTTAGTTTGATCCCATTTTTTCTTTCTTTCTTTCTCTTTCTTTCTTTCTTTCTCTTTCTTTCTTTCTTT
>NW_026656824.1:0-5432 GCF_009828535.3 Hylobates moloch | reverse complement strand
TTTGTCCAATTTGGTCTCTCCATGTTTAATTAGTCTTCGTCACCCTCCTCTGATGATCCTTCAGATGCGTCTGGGTCTTCTTCCTCTGTCGAAGATCCTTTGGATGAGTCTAGGTCTTCGTCCTCCTGTGAAGATCCTTCAGCAGAGTCTTGGTCATCCTCCTCCTCTTGGACTGGATTGATGGAGTTCTCCAGAGACTGGTCATTCTCCAGTTGATTTGGATGTATTTTCTTAGTTTTGCTGTCGCACAACACTAATACTGTTGAATATTCTGATGTTTTTATCTTTTTCAAACTCGGTTCGGGGGCTAAGTCACTGTTTGGTGTCTTCTGCATCTGTTAAGAAAACAGAGAGAGGCCAGAAAGACATTCTTTTGGGTGAATAGGATAGAGACTGGATAGCAAGGGGGGCTTCATGAGAAGGAATGCAGGTTGAGGAAGGGGTTTGATCCAGAGAAGAACAAGGTTGAATCACAGGGTAGGGATCTATGGGGAAGAAGAAGAGGAGCATGGTAGGGTCATCTGTTAGTCCAAACTGCACCATTTTGAAAGTTCTTTGCTATTTTGCAGACCTTGGTCAAAGTGAAACATCCCATGGGGGTTCAGGCCGTGAGAAACATCCTGCCTAACCACCTGTCCACAAGGCAGACAAAGGCCCAACTAAAGAAACAACCCTATCATATCTTGCTTGGCAAAGTTCTAAGGAACACCGCAATGATATTCCACCAGAAAGAGGGCCAAACCACCTGGTCATAATATCTTATCAATATCCTGCCGGGCAGCAAGCCATACTGCCCAGATCCCTCCCACCCATACCTGTAAGTACCCCAGGCTGTAAGCGGTGGTGGGATCTGGCATTAAGCTGATCCCCCACTTCCACAAGTGTCTGCAGTATTCCTGTGTTGCTGTTTGAGCTGCCCCCTCTCTGTGTGTCTTTCTTTCACCCTTGCCTTCGCTTCAAAACCTAACAATCTTACCTCATCAGTTTTGTTGGAGTCGCAGGGGCTTTTCCTCTTCTCCCCGTTGGTGCTTGAAGTGGGCTTTTCCATGATTCTAGTTGGTTGTTGAATGTCTACAGCAGGATCTTGCAGAGTCCAGACTTCCACAGCTATATTGAAGCTTCCCAGTGGCCCAGAGCTCTTGCCCTCCCTATACATACCCTCCTGGTGACAAGGCAAAGCCACACCCTTGAGCTTTGTTCGATCATACAGGCAAGTGTCCCAGCCAATGGCAGCCCTAGGGTGGCTTAGACATCACAAAGCACCACTGCTGACCACCGCCTGGGCTTGTGGGGGAGGGGTGACAGGGGTGTAGAGGAAACCAAATGCTGTTGTTCTTTCAGCATCCCCTGAAGATGCATCCCAAACTGATCTGCTGCCGCTCCTCATTTCTCCATGTTTAATGTTCATGGTTCGCATGGAAGTGAGAGGATGATTCCTTCAAGCCCTTCCCCACAGCCCTTCCTATTAAGTGATTCATTCTTTTGTCTTCCAGCCCTCACCATGACTTAGTATTTTAGATATCTCACCTCAAATCCCCCAAGCTAGTGTGGCTACATTTAATTATTGGTGAAGATGTGCATTATCCCATTTCCCTCCTACAGTTCCTTCATATGCACCTTGAAGACCATTTACTTTTGGGCTACTGCCAGGCAAATTTCAACCCATGTTCTTTTACCCAATGTCCATGTAGTTCTTTTAAGTTTCCTATTTCCAGTCTGAAACAATGGCCTTCAGTCTGTCACAACTTTAGTGAATAAACATTCTTTACCGTGTATCCTAGTCTTGTTTCAAATCAGGGGTGTATGTTCATAGTAAATGTAGTATCCCAACATGAATTCTATCAGTACGTGGGGTGGAGGAAGGAGTAAATATTCAAGTGCTGGAAGTTGTTCTAAGTATTCACCTGCAGGATACTACAATCTAAGACTAACATGTGCAAGAATGTGGGCATAGTTAAGCTTTGTACTGGAGATTGTGTCCAGTGCCGAAAAAAAATGCATTCAGATTGGAAGGGAGAAGTAAAAGTATCTTTTGTCAAAGACTACATGAGAGTGTATGTAGAAAAGTCAATCTAAAAAAACTGCTTCTACAATAATTGAGGTTAGCAAGATTTCAGAGTAAGTAATCAACATATAAATCAATTGTATGTTTATCTATTAGAAGTTATATATTAGAAATTTATATATTAGAAGAGACAGTGTTTCAGCCAATGGTAGTCCTAGGGTGGACTGGAAGTTAATTTCAACAACTGAAATCTGAAACTAAGAACAGTGCAACTTAAAATATCACTAAAAATAGTAAGGCTTAGGGACAAATCTGAACAAAGATGTAAATGACTTATACACTGAAAACTACAAAAAAAATTGCAAAGATAATGGCATAAGAAAAAATTAAAATGTATTTTTGATTTTTGGTTGGAAGATTCAATATTGTAAGATGGCAGTTATTTCCAAATTCATCTATACTTTCAACTCAATCTAACCAAAATTCTAAAATAGTTTTTAATAGAAATTGACAAGATAATTACAACATCCACATGGAAATGTAAAGTGCCTAGAATACCCAAAAGACAAGTGTTGAATCTTAAAAAGCTCTGGATTATATTAATGTCGGTGTTCTAGTTTTGATAGTGTAATGTGGTAGCATACTGAAGAGTGTAGTATTGGGAGAGACTGGTTGAAAGGTACATAAGGACTCCATGTACATACCTTTGAAACTTCTTCTGAACTTATAATTGTTTCAAAATAAAAAGCTAAAAATATTTTAAAAGGCAATAAGAGAGAGGGCCAAATACAGAGAAGGCATGGCCCTAGATTCTTCTCCCTGGTTGACACTTGTCTCATCCTCTATAGGAAGTAACAAAATTCGATAATGGAAAATAAATTTAAAAAATAAAACACAAGAGAAACAGACCCTGGAATTTTGTTTCAGTGTTCATCAAGCTCACATATCTTTACATCATACACCCTAAAATCAAGAGAGGCCTAGCAAAATACCCTGCTGACCTCCAGATGCAACCAATTTATTGCATTCCCATGACTGTCATCTAAACACAAACGAAACAAAAGAAGATTGGTATTAACGTATATAATTTTTTTAGTGAACCCCAGATGTTGTCTAGAGTTCAACAATTCCATTTATTAAATGCTCACAAGCAAACTTTTAATAATTTTTTGTACTCTGGCCTGCAATTAACAGTGAGAATAAAACCCTGTCATGTCATGTTATAGAAAGAAAAAAAAACAAACAAAACACCAAAAGGCCACATCAAATAGAGTAGGTCAGAAACTGATTCCAATTGCTGAAAATAATATCTTTCAATTACCTTATTACCTTTCAAAATTGTTTTCTGAATTTGTTTACCAAAAAAAATTTTTTTTATTATACTTCAAGTTTTAGGGTACATGTGCACAATGTGCAGGTTTGTTACATATGTATACATGTGCCATGTTGGTGTGCTGTACCCATTAACTCGTCATTTAGCATTAGGTATATCTCCTAATGCTATCCCTCCCCCCTCCTCCCACCCCATAACAGTCCCTGGTGTGTGATGTTCCCCTTCCTGTGTGCATGCGTTCTCATTGTTCAATTCCCACCTATGAGTGAGAACATGCGGTGTTTGGGTTTTTTTCCTTGCGATAGTTTGCTAATAATGATGGTTTCCAGCTTCATCCATGTCCCTGCAAAGGACATGAACTCATCATTTTTTATGGCTGCATAGTATTCCATGGTGTATATGTGCCACATTTTCTTGATCCAGTCTATCATTGTTGGACATTTGGGTTGGTTCCAAGTCTTTGCTATTGTGAATAGTGCCGCAATAAACATACGTGTGCACGTGTCTTTATAGCAGCATGATTTATAATCCTTTGGGTATATACCCAGTAATGGGATGGCTGGGTCAAATGGTATTTCTAGTTCTAGATCCCTGAGGAATCGCCACACTGACTTCCACAATGGTTGAACTAGTTTCCAGTCCCACCAACAGTGTAAAATTGTTCCTATTTCTCCATATTCTCTCCAGCACCTGTTGTTTCCTGACTTTTTAATGATCGCCATTCTAACTGGTGTGAGATGGTATCTCATTGTGGTTTTGATTTGCATTTCTGTGATGGCCAGTGATGATGAGCATTTTTTCATGTGTCTTTTGGCTGCATAAATGTCTTCTTTTGAGAAGCGTCTGTTCATATCCTTCACCCATTTTTGATGGGGTTGTTTGTTTTTTTCTTGTAAATTTGTTGGAGTTCATTGTAGATTCTGGATATTAGCCCTTTGTCAGATGAGTAGATTGCAAAAATTTTCTCCCATTCTGTAGGTTGCCTGTTCACTCTGATGGTAGTTTCTTTTGCTGTGCAGAAGCTCTTTAGTTTAATTAGATCCCATTTGTCAATTTTGTCTTTTGTTGCCATTGCTTTTGGTGTTTTAGACATGAAGTCCTTGCCCATGCCTATGTCCTAAATGGTATTGCCTAGGTTTTCTTCTAGGGTTTTTATGGTTTTAGGTCTAACATGTAAGTCTTTAATCCATCTTGAATTAATTTTTGTATAATGTGTAAGGAAGGGATCCAGTTTCAGTTTTCTACACATAGCTAGCCAGTTTTCTCAGCACCATTTATTAAATAGGGAATCGTTTCCCCACTGCTTGTTTTTGTCAGGTTTGTCAAAGATCAGATAGTTGTAGATATGCAGCATTATTTCTGAGGGCTCTGTTCTGTTCCATTGGTCTATATCTCTGTTGTGGTACCAGTACCATGCTGTTTTGGTTACTGTAGCCTTGTAGTATAGTTTGAAGTCAGGTAGCGTGATGCCTCCAACTTTGTTCTTTTGGCTTAGGATTGACATGGCAATGCGGGCTCTTTTTTGGTTGCACATGAACTTTAAAGTAGTTTTTTCCAATTCTGTGAAGAAAGTAATTGGTAGCTTGATGGGGATGGCATTGAATTACAGAGGAAGGCACCATGCCTGGCCTCTGCTACCACTTTTGGATTGTATGAAACACTACACTTCAAAGTGTGGGATCTGGCTTCCCAGACAGCTGCCAAAGGGGCAGATGGTGCAATCTAGAAGTGTGGGGGAGTTCGTGCCTGTGGGGTAAATTTTGACCAATAAGAAAAGGAACCAGGAGTGAGAGTCAGGTATGTAAATTGCCTCTCCTCTCCTCTCCTCTCCTCTCCTCTCCTCTCCTCTCCTCTCCTCTCTCCTCTCCTCTCCTCTCCTCTCCTCTCCTCTCCTCTCCTCTCCTCTCTTCTCCTCTCCTCTCCTCTCCTCTTCCTCTGCACCGTTCCAGCCATGGTTTCTCAGTATAGTCTGCCTAGATGTGTCCTGTATGGCCCAAAGCCTGTTTCCTTGTGAACCTGAGCTAAAACAATGGGCATTCAAACCCCTGAAGACAGTGGTAAGTGTTGTGGAGGACCCAGATCTGGGCAGAGGAA
>NW_026656823.1:0-5436 GCF_009828535.3 Hylobates moloch | reverse complement strand
GTCTCGATCTTCTGACCTTATGATCCACCCACCTTGGCCTCCCAAAGTGCTGGGATTACAGGTGTGAGCCACCATGCCTGGCCCCCATTAATTTTTTTAAGTTTTCAGGCTATTAATCTTGAAAGCATTTTGTTAAATTAATATGTAAACGCTATGTTTTTCAACACTATTGCAAAAACTAGCTTTACATTTACATTTTCAATTAATAATTAAAATGGAATTAAAATTTATATTTTTACTTTGAGCTTGTATCTTGCTTCCTTTTTAAACATATTAATTTGTTCTAATATTTTATTGTACTGGATACTCCAGTACAAAGTTAAATATGAGTAGCTGGAACGAATATTATTATCTTTCTCACAAATTTAAGTGGAAGGTATCTGGTATTTTCTTATTAAGCATTATGCTATTTTGAGGTATAGCATAGATGCCATTTGTCAGATGGAAATTTCCTTTAATGCAAATGTTGGCAAACTAAAACCTGCAGGCCAATTCTGATTCATGTATTGTTTGTATATGATCCGCAAGCTATATTTCTAAAGGCCTTTTATTTTTTAAGGAGAAGACGCTAATCTACAAGAGACATCTATAACCCATAAAGCCTAAAGTATTGATTATCTAGCACTTTACAGGGAAAAAGGTGCTTATTCTTGCTTTAATTTCTAATTTTTATTATGAATACATGTTAATGTTATCAAACTATTTTCCTGCCTATATGGAGATGATTATATATATGAATATATAGATATAAATATCAATGATTCATTTGCAAATATGGAGTCAATCTCATATACTTGGGATAAACCTTCCTTGGTTATGATTTATAATACTTTCTATATTTAATGAACTGAATTTGGTATTGTTTTGTAGATGATATTTTTGTGTATATTCATGAGGGATATTGGTCTACAATTTTTTTATAACGTCAATGTCCGGTTTTGAGATCAGAGAAACTAACTTTGTGAAATGATTTGGGAATTGTTCTCTTCAGTTTTGTGTAGAATTGGTATTTATTTTTACTTAGATATTGGGAAGAATGTACTTTTTAAGCTACATGGGCTTGGCATTTTCTTATTGAAAGGATTTAATTACAAATTAAATTTCTTTCATAAACTATTTCCCTTATCTCTATCTTGAGGGAGGTTTGTTCTTATCTTTGAAGGATTTGCACATTTTTTAAATATTCTTGACTTTATTGTCATAAATCTATTCATAGTATTCCTTTTCTTGCTTTAAGTGTCAGAAATATCTGTTATTATCTTCTATCTTACTCATAATATTACGAATTTTGTTTTGTCTGTTATTCTAGATCAATATAGACAAGAATTTATCCAACTATTTGGTCTTTTTAATTAACCAGATTTTATTTACATTGATTTCTTTTATGGACCTTCTACTTTCATTTTTGTTTATTTGCACTCTTTTTAATTTTATTTCTTCTATTTTTTCTTAATTTGCTTTGTTCCTAAATTTTTTTAGGTAAAAGCTTACATTATTGTTTTAAGATCTTTCTTTTTTTTCTAATATTAGCTTTAATGCTGATAAAACAATATGCTTATAAACTACACATGAGACAGGAGTAGTCTCAAAAAGGTCCCCTTTACCTAGACATCAATCAGTAGTTGTTTTTAATGGACACCTAGGTTCACTCCTCTTCTGTTGTTGTCTTTCCAGTATCAACTTCCACTATCTCTAGTATCAGGCCCACTGATTTTCCCATGGAGGACTGTCCTCGCATTGTGCTCAGTGTTTGAGACAGTGAACCAAGGCATGCTTCCTCTAGCCAAGGACGTGGCACATTTATTTTGTAGTTTATTCACCAATCCCTATTAAACTGATACTATGTTTTAGACACTGATACAGTCGCTGGAGATCTAGTAGTAAACCAAACACTAATGATTCTTCCCTCATTGCACTTAAATTTTAATGTGGAATTCACACACTAAGTAGATAAGTAGTTTATTATAATGGAACTTAACTTCAGATGAAGAAGTCTTAAGATTCCAGTTAGGACATTTGGACTTATTCTCTAAGTAATATGAATGTTGAGTAAGACAAAACAAGGACAGAAATAATTGTAGCTGGCTGGACTTAGGGACTCTTTATTCCTTCGCTCTGTATAATCAGAAATACTTTGATTTTTCTGCAGTCTGATGGCTGAATTTTTCTCCTGTGTCTTTGATTTTGTGAACACTGAGTATCCTCCGTATCAATTAATTTTTGCTAATGTTATCTAGGGTTTCTTTCCATTGTATCCAAGTATTCTAATCAACACGGTGTTAAAAATACTTCTGAAGGCAATAGATTAATGAAATGTTGGAGGATGAGATGCTTTTCAAATTCTCCCTTGCTGTTTCAAGTGTAAAATTAGTGTGTAGGCTTAACATCTCTTCCCAGATACTCAATTCAATGAGTTAGAAATATATTTTGGTAAATCATCATATCAAATATAATTTACCAAGGACTCTATTTTAATGTCTGAATGTAGCTTATACATACCATGATTAGGGTCATCACCACCTTATATGATAATCATTATTTTGTGCAATCATCTAACCTTAGGTTTTCGTCCCTTTGAATATACATACCATGAATTATTCATCTTTATGCCAGTTTCTCTAGAACTGTATGCAATAAAGGATAGGTCCTCAATAAAGATTTTTTTGTAACGAACAAAAATGATGGCATTCCATTAACACAAGTTTCCAGGTTTCTACATTAAAATAAGAATATTTTCTCTCCCATATGTTCATTTAATGCTAGAGCTCTAGCTTTTTGTGCATATTAAAATTTTGCATATCCTTCTGCCTTTAACCCAAATCAAAATGAAGTAGTCTTGAGATATAACTGTGTGTAAGTGTGTGTTTATTTTGATGATAGTATCTAAGAATATTCAGATTATTTAGATGACTACCAACTTATATTCAGTAACTCTATACTCTTTCAGAGTCAGCGTTTTTCTTTGACTTTACAATTGTTCTGGCACCCAAATTATGACTTTAATTGTCTTAGGGTAATGAGAAAAGAAGCCAACTTAATAAGTAAAAGATGACTTTGTGCCAAGTGAAGCCAATTGATTCACAGTATGCTTTACAAATAAAGTTCCACAGTCCTTTGAGTAGAGAAATGTGGTGGGAAATTAAGTCCTCAAAGGGCACAGAAAAGTAGATAAGTGCTGACTCAAAAGAATCTGTACCATGGCAGTCAATCGCCTATTCCTATGGCGAGTGGCAATTTAGCTCAGAAATACCCTCAACTGGCACTTTTAATAAATGTTGTAAATTTAATTTACTGGTTTTGTAGTTTTTCTTTTATTTAATGTTTACATATATTTTAGTTTTGTGGTTATTTAAAAGTTATAACACCAGGAGTTTATACTTTGGTTTATATTTGTACAGATTTAAGTAATGTTATAATCAGAATAATTTAACTCAACATTGAGACTTCTTTTCCCTTTTAATATGGCTTTATGTATTAATTAAAATTAAAGAAACAGTGTCCTAGACCAACATATTTATTTCTAAAGCCAAATGTTTTAATAGAATAAAAAAGCAGGGTTTTAACTCTGAAAGACCTGATACATTTCCTGCTAGAGATTGCTGGGCAAGAGTGTAGCTGAAAGTTTCTGTCCACCATGTTTTATGTAATTATATTATTGTAATTTTTTTATTTCTAGTTCATCTCTCAGCTAATATTTTAAATAAGAATATAACCTCAGTCACATTACTTTAAAGTTTTATGACTTATTTGCCATATTATTATTAACACTTCTGATAAAATTTACTATTTTTTTAACCTTAACTATGAAATACTAAAATTTTTGATGCTTTCAAATAATGGAAAAAATACTTACAAAAAAGTGCATTCTGGAGAAGAAAAATTGTGTCTGGATCTCTTCTATAGTACTTATTAATTTCTACCACCTTCCGTAGCACAGGCTCCGGCCTGTAAAATAGTTTTGTATATTCTGTTAACTAGGCCTACCTGGCCTTTATCAATTTCAGGAATAGTAATATGACAAAATAGGGAGCCTGAAGGTAGCTATCTTATTCTATGGGACAAAGGAACTTGGAAAGCAAGTTTTTTCAGGACCAAATAATTCTGAATACATTACAAATCTACTACACGGATAGTCTTGTAGCTTAGCATATATAATTAAAGCATAAATTAAAAATTAAAAATGAAATTAATACTATTTTGCTATGATTTCTGGAGAGCATTAGGTCGTAAAGGTGATAAAAGGTAATGAGAGCATTATTGCCAGTGGCAGCCGAGGCAGAGATTACACAGGTACTAACCGGCATTGGCAGTGCTGTTGGTGCCAGTGATGGTGCTGACCACAGCAAGAACACTGGGTGTGAGTACAGTTGTTACGGTGGCACGATTGTCCATGTTAGCAATAATGTCAGCTGTGTTAGTAAAAGCATTGGTTTGTATTCAAAAGTCATGTTCCTGCCAGAAGCATTGGTAGAGGTGCTGTGGATGACAGCATCAACATTAGCCTCTTCAGCATCTTTAGCTGTGGCCATTAATATCAGCTTCTAGGCATTCATGGCATTTTTTAAAATTGCCAATTTCGATATCAAATAACTGGGAGAGACAAAGGTAATGAATGTATTTACAGCATTTTTTCTTTCACAGAATCCTTCTCTTTCGCCCTTTTGAAATCTTAGTCTAAGTCTCTCTGCTTTTCTTTTTCTTTGTGAATTCATCTCAGTGTCAGATGATTGCAAGCATGAACACACACCATTGAAAGTCAATAGGGAATTCATCATATGATGCTATTATTAGCTATGTTTAAAGCAGCACGTAAACAGCGCGTGTTTCTCTATTCTGCATTTGCCAAAAAAGCCAAAATTAGAGAAGTATATAAGAAAGTAAGTAACAAATGTTGGATGAAAGAGGCTTGGGTTTTAGTGCACACTGGGACAGAAATTCTGGAAAGCAATTTGGCTACACTTAGTGAAATTAAAGATGTTAAGACATATACCCAGGGATCTCACATATATTTCCACATAGATCATTAAGAAGCTGTCCATGTGACATTGATTGTGGAAGTACAGAGGAGAGGGCAGCCTATGTTTCCATTATGAGGGGGCAATGGCTAGAAGATGAGTTGATGTGTTTCATGGAATGCTCTAGAGCACATAGAAGCCAGGAACTAGATACATTTTCAGATCAGAAAATAAATCATATTGTATGTAAGAAGTAAAGAAGGAACAAAGGAATAATCAAATATATTAGAATGGGTGTTTATCAGGTGGGAGTCCTATGGGACTAGGCAGGAGAATATACATAAAATAAAATAAACCCAGAATACCTCTTGCATGTTCAGATTATTATAATATTTTATAAATTAATAAGTATTATTAACTCATTTCTCTAGATGAGAGATTATATATATCATGTATTTATTATACATTTATATATTACATA
>NW_026656822.1:0-5436 GCF_009828535.3 Hylobates moloch | reverse complement strand
TGTGTATAGGCCAGGTGCAGTGTGACTCACGCCTGTAATTCTAGCACTTTGGGAGGCTGAACTGGGCAGATCGCTTGAGCTCAGGAGTTTGAGACCAGCCTGGGCAATATGGCGAAACACCTTCTTTACAAAAAAAAAAAATTTACAAAAATTAGCTGGGCATGGTGTGCACACCTGTGGTCCCAGTTACTCGGGCCGGGGGGCAGGGGTGGCGGGGAGGGGAGTAAGGGCTGAGGTGGGAGGATGGTTTGAGTCTGGGAGGTGGAGCTTGCAGTGAGCCAAGATCACCGACGTGGTTTAAATGTTCACGATACAATGTTTAGCAAAACTCTAAACAGTGTGGTCAAAACTTTAAGGAATATCACAGATTAATATATAAAACTTTAAGGAATACCACAGATGAACTTTAAGGAATATCACAGCTATGTATGTATATATATATAAAATTTGTATCTACTATGCTGGCAGCATCTGAGACATACATCTGTGGTCCCACCAGGACTTTTATCTCAGCCTTATCTCAGCCCTTCACCATCTGGTGACAAATGACTCTCTGGAGCACCTTCCCAAGGCTCCTGGGCCACAGGCAATTGGGAGTGTGGCCTTGTCCATTTCTTCTCACTGCTGCTGCAACAGGCTGGCATGAGGGGCTCCTCTGTGAACCTCCTTCCCTGCCTTCTCAGGTTTCCCCAGGAATCACAGTATAGTTTTTCTCCACTCGAGGTTCCCATCCCCACCACTCTAGGACTTCTAGCATTCCACAAGGTGTGGAATCATCTCTGAGATTTACACCAGCACCCAAATCCAATCATACTCACCAAATCTCTCCTAGCTCAGCTGTGGAATTTTACCAAATCCCAGCTCTTATATCATTCATTCTTCCAAAATCAATCTTTATAAAATAAAATTTAGCCTTTGTACACAAAAGTCAGACTTTAAAATTCAAAATCCTTTTTCTCCGGGTAAGGTCTCTTCCAGGAACTTCAAAAATCTATTTAGAAAAGTTAAGTGCTAATAATTGTTTCTTTCTCTTTGCATTCCTGCTATAACCTTACCCTGAATGCACGTAGGCCTTGCAGGTGGTTGAAAGATGAGGGGAGGGAGGAGAGTAAGCAGAAACTAACCTACATACACACACATGTGTATATGTGCATATATGCATACATGTTTATATAAATAGAGAAATTCATTCTAAAAAAGTTTTAATGATTGTCTATGCATTATTTCTGCTTTTAAATAATTTTCCATATTTTCCAAATTTCAGAAACAAGTTTTAGATAATCAGAAAAGGAAAATTATATATAAAAAAGAAACAGATGTCTGCCTCTGGCATCACCACCCATAGTGAAGGAAGGAAGGAAGGTAGGGAACACAAGCTTTCTGTTGGCCACATCTCAAGCTCTCCTCTTTGCAGTTCCTGGTACTTGATCTTTGACCCTATTGATCACTCTCTTCTTGAAACACTTTTTCCTTAAATTTCGGAACACCAAGCTGTCTTAAGCTCTTTTTGTAGTTCTCTATCCATCAAAAACCTAGATCTCAGCCAGGCACAGTGGCTCACTCCTGTAATCCCAGCACTTTGGGAGGTCAAGGTGGATAGATCACTTGAGGTCAGGAGTTCAAGGCCAGCCTGGCCAACATGGTAAAACCCTGTCTGTAATAAAAACACAAAAATCAGGTGGGTGTGGTGGCATGCACCTGTAATCCTAGCTACCTGAGAGGCTAAGTCAGGAAAATCACTTGAACCCGGGGCAGGGAGGTTGCAGTGAGCCAAGATTACACCACTGCACTCCAGCCTGGGTGACAGAGTGAGACTCCGTCAAAAAACAAACAAAACAAAAAACCTAGATCTCAAGCCTGAGTCTGATTCTGTAATGGGACAAAACGTGTGTGTGTTGAAGAGGGGTGTGTGTGGGGAGAGGGGTGGTTGGTGAGTATGAAGCAAGAGGGTAATTTTCATGTAGGAGTAATGTGATTAATTTGTAGCCAGTGGGCAGCTTATGGTAAAATAAAGATGACCACACATCCCCTTGAATCTGGAAGCCTCTGTGACTGCTTTGACCAGTAGAATATGGCACCAGTGACATTTAAGACTCAGATCTTAAGAGACTGGCAGCTTCCACTTCCTGTCACTTGGAATACTTTCTCTAGGAGTCCACTTTGTCAAAAGTGAACTAGTCTGAGAATGCTCTGCTATGAGGAAGCCCAAGCTAGCCATGTGGATATGCTATTTGAAGAGAGATATAATAAAATGGTTGTTGTTCTAAGCCACTAAGTTTTGGGTTGTTAGTCATGCAGCAATAGATAATTGGAAGTTTCCTTCTTGTAAAAGGGGTTAATACTATCCTTGTGGCTATATAAGAGGAGCTATAGTGAGAACTGCAGCCATATTAAAATTTAACTATCATCATACAAGTTTCTAGAATTACTATGGAGGAGGAGGATTTTCTGTATAGGAAAATACTTTGAAAAGCCCTTTAGGAGTAGAAGGTGAGACCCTAGGGGATGAGTTGACAAAGAAAAATAAAAGATATAATCAAACCACTTTGAATTTGAATTGCACAAGAATCTGGAGGTAGGAAAGAGCAGAGAATAGAGAAGCAAGTAAAAATAAAGGAAGAGAAATGGAGGAGAGGAGAGAAACGTGGCCAGGGAACAGAGATGAAGTTTCAAAAGTAACTGACTTTTTAAAAACACAGGCATCTAACAAATTTGATGCTGATTGTATATCCATGGGGAAAATCTCTATTAGATTAGCAGTCCCTGGTGCAGTTTTTCTAATTAATTACTAAAATATCTGAAAATCTCTATTTTTCCAAAATTTCCAGAAAGTTTGCTACCAGTATAGATAACTTTTGTGACATTTTTGTTTTGTTTTTAAATTTAGGTGGAAATTTTTTTAAGTATCTGAGTTCCACTCATAGGTTGACTTGGTAGAGAAGAAGGGTAACAGATGCCATTTCCTAAACTGAATTAATTTAGACATAGTGATTTTCAGCCAGAAGTGATTTTGCCTCCCAAGGAATACCTGGGAATTTCCTAAGGCACTTTTGATTGTCTTGACTGGGACGGGGACTGGGGTGGGGCAGGGAAGAAGGACAGCAACTGGCACCAAGTGGGCAGAAGCCAGGGATGCTGTCAAGAATCCTGCAGTGCACAGGCTAGCCATCCACCAGGAAGAATTTTCTAGCCTAAAATGTCAATAGTGCCAAGATTGAGGAATCCTGATTTAGAGGAGGCCAAAGATCTGAATCAAAGGTGTCCATGAGAGTCTAAGCCCCCTGCAGAATGTACAGGCATCTTGAAGAAGACATTAGACTTTCCACAATCCATGGAATGCGGCTTGAATCAATCTTATGTAAATTATTGGGAAGAGGGTGATTCTAATCAACCTCTGGGTTATGGCATCAAATAAGAAAAACTAATCAGTTAAAGTTCTTAATTGCAAGTAACAGAAACTAACTCTGGGGAAATTGAGCAGAAAAGGAATGTATTAAGTAACAGTGGGCAGCTCATAGAATCTCTGGAAGGGTTGAAGAACCCGACCTGGAGGCTAAGAAGAAAAAAACAACTCATAAAAGCATCCTGCAGAATGGTCCATGAAGATATCGGTGCCTCCACCACTGGCACAGACACTGCTGGAATAAAGAAGCCTGAATGTTCTAGCAATCAAGATAGAATGGATGCTTCCAAATAAAGAAAGGAAAAAGAAGCAGAACCTCAAAGTTTCATTTTGAAAACATATAAATATCTTTCAGCCTTAACATGAGATAGTGAAAACTCAGCCACGTAAGCTGAAAACCTCAGGGTCCTTGCTGACTCCATAATAGTAATCCAAGTCAAAATACACTTGGATAAATACATCGCCCTCCTAACAGGCCTCCTGGTTTTAGTCTTCCACCTATAACCAACACTACATCCACTGTTAGAGTAACTTCCTATTTGGATTATGGTTCTTCCCTGTAAAGAAATTATGCATACATTAGCTTTCAAAAGAAATCCAAACATAATCTGACATCATTCTAAGCACTCTGTGATCTGTTCTGGACCTACATTCCAGTCGTCTCTCCCACTACTCATCTAGGCAAATGATTTGCTTATTGAACCCTATGTATACTTGGCCAATGGTTTTCTTTCTTCTGCACCTTTATTCTCACCATTCTCTTTTCTGAGATGCCTTTTCCCCTTTTCTTTATCGAAATCTCACATTCGTCCTTTAAAATCCAGCTCAAAACTCACAGAACACCTAACAATACCACCGACCTACTTTGTGATCTTGAGAAAATGAATACACTGCTCTAAACTTATAAAAGCACAAAGTGGAACATTGTATTTTGTATTTGTATTACACAATGTATACAATTAACATTGCATTTGTACTACATTTTGCTGAAAACTTTTTATTAGGAATCCATATTGTCTACACTGTGCTCTGTTGGAACTGGAAGCTCTAAACCTGTAGTCCTGAGGCACCGGGAGGGTGCGTGCAAGAGCACAGTCATTCTGGTGACTTCTTTGCTGATGAAGTAGGACTCATTTTCAAGACCACCCTTTATCAAATGATCTCTATGTTGCAAACTAACATACAGAAGACTGTATCTCATGATAACCTTTTCTTCCAGTGCTTTCAAACAGTGAGGCTTTATTAATACTTCCATGAAAGAGTTCTGAAAATTAAAAACACTTCAATATCCTTCATTCTCTCTGAATAGAGAATATGTTTTAATGGAGTAAATTCTCAACTTTCAGACTGCAAACTCAAGTGCATAATCAATATTGCATTTCTTGGGCCGGGTGTGGTGGCTCACTCCTGTAATCCCAGCATTTTGGGAGGCCAAGGCAAGTGGATCACTTGAGGTCAGGAGTTTGAGACCATCCTGGCCAACATGGTGAAGCCCTGTCTCTACTAAAAATACAAAAAGTAGCCGGGTGTGATGGTGTGTGCCTATAATCCCAGCTGCTTGGGAGCCTGAGGCAGGAGCGTCGCTTGAACCAATGAGGCGGAGGTTGCAGTGAGCCCAGATGGCGCTACTGCACTCTGGGCAATAGAGCGAGACTCCATCTCAAAAATATCTATCTATATATATAGTATTTCTTCAAATACACTTAATTTTAACTCTGTACCTTCATTTAGTTGGTTTCTGGAAAGCAATTGCTGCCATTTTGGTGGTTCTCTCAGTAGGAAAAATAAAATTAGGTCATTCTCCCATTACAGAGAGTGTGGTGGTTCATTTTATGTGTCAACTTGACTGGATTAAGAGACACCATGACAGCTGATAAAGTATTACTTCCTGGCATATCCATGAGGACGTTTCTGAAAGACACTGGTTTTTGAAGCAGTGACTGAGTAAGGGAGATCCGCCCTCACCCCATGTGGGCAGGCACCATCCAGTCACCGAGTTCCTGGATAGAACAGAAAGGCAAAGGAAAGGAAAA
>NW_026656821.1:3421-5436 GCF_009828535.3 Hylobates moloch | reverse complement strand
TTCCCGGGTTCAAGGGATTCTCCTGCCTCAGCCTCCTGAGTAGCTGGGATTACAGACGTCTGCCACCACGCCCGGCTAATTTTTGTATTTTTGGTAGAGACGGGGTTTCTCCATGTTGGCCAGGCTGATCTCAAACTCCTGACCTCAGGTGATCTGCCCACCTTGGCCTCCTAAAGTGCTGGGATTACAGGCCTGAGCCACCGCGCCTGGCCAACCTCGTCATAATCGGCATGGTGGCTGGATCATTCCCTGCCAATGGGTGGGGAGGGGGGTCCTGTGCATTGCAGGGTGTTGAACAGTCCCTGGGCTCTGCTCACTGGATGCCAGCAGTGCACACGCACACCCCAGCTGTCACAACCAAAACTGCCTCCAGACATTGCCAACTGTCCCCCCAGGGACTCCGCCTGAGAGCCGCTGGCACAGACAGCAAGAAGAGCAGCCTCTCACCTGTACTCCTCCACGAAGGACACATCTTCAGCCACCTGCAGGGGGCTCAGGGGCACTCCCTGCCAGAAGGCCAGCCCCTGCAGCTGCTGGGCCACAGCCTCCGCCTGCCGCCGAGCCCCTCGGGCGGCAGCCACCAGCTCCGTGCGCGGCTCGAGCACCTCCTCCAGGGTGGTCAGCTCTGTCCTCACTGCCTCGCCCAGGCTCTCCACCGTCTCCATCACCTGGGGATGGGACAGGGGCTGAGGCCTGGAAGGACATCCTGTGGGGAGCCCAGGGTCGAGGCATGGGGTTTTAGAGGTGAAGGAGGGGTGCATAGTAGCAGGTGTCTGCGATCTGGAGTCTGGGACATCTGAGGATTGAGGAAGGGAAGGGGTTGGGGAGGGGCTCCAAGATCAAGTTCATGGAGTTCTGTGGCCTCTATCCAGAGCTCTGGATGGTTCGTAGCTTGAGCCCAGGGTAGTGAGTCCAGCCCCAGGACTGAGATTAAGTCTGGAGCTTTAGGTCTAAAGTTTTCATCTGCCTTCCAGAATCCGGGGTCTCAAGTCTGGGTGCCATGGTCTAGGGTCTGCAGCTGGACATGGAATCTAAGGCCTGAGGTGGGGCCAGGCCTCAGCCCCAGGGCCCAGAATCCCGGAGCTGAGGTCGGAGCTGAAGCCTCAAGTCAGGGACCTGGGCCTCAGGGCGGGGGTCCCTGAGCTTGCTTACGGGCCAAGAATCAGCTCTGGGGCCCTGGATCTGGCCCGTGGACAGGGGCTGGTGTCCCTGGTGCTTGGTTTCTGTGTGGCTTGGGGGTTCCAGGTAAGGTCCAGGGCTGGGCATGGGTATGAGGTCCTCAATTTGCAGCCAGGGGTGGGGGTGGGTTGGACAGTCTGAGGTCTGTGGGTCTCAGGATGAAGTTCTGAATCTGGGTTCCTAAGCTTCAAGCCTGGGGTCTTAGCTCTGAGTTTGGATCCCTTTGTCCTTGGGTGTGAGGAGCCCATCCGGGTATGGGTCTGGGGTCCCACTGGTTGCTGGCCCCTCACCAGGTGGTCAATGGTGCTGAGTGTGTGGTTGGCGTGCAGCAGCGCGGAGCTGAGCTGGGACACCCCATCACTGGTCTCACTGTTGCCATAGAAACCGATGCCAATGCCAGTGCTGAGCAGAGGAGGAGGGAGAGGAATCTCAGCGGGTCCCAGGACCCCGGGGGCCACCGTCCCCTCCCACCCCATCCCCTCCACCTCGCCTTCTTATCCACCCCTCCCATCTCTCAGCCCCACCCCATTGGTCCAGCCCGTGGGAAAAGGACGACTTCAGCCTGGCCCCCATCGGTTGCCAAGGTAACGGGAAGGCCTCACTCCCCCAGTGGAGGGACGTCATTGTGATGCTAATGGTGGGTGGAGTGGTGGGGGGGAGGGAGCCCCCGATTTAACTCGCACCTCCCTGGAGCAGAACCCCAGTCACACCCAGCCCGGGATGGGCCGTCTTCCCCTCCCTATGACTGCCTGCCCCACACCCTTCCCCGGCATCCTTTGCCAGGCAGGCAGCCCTCCTGGCACCTGTCCTAGGGTGTCCTAGGGTCCTTGGGGCCC
>NW_026656821.1:0-3411 GCF_009828535.3 Hylobates moloch | reverse complement strand
TGTGCCTGTGCATATGCGGGTGTGTGTGTGTGTGGCTGTGTGCCTCCCCGCGGGCCAGTGTCCCAGAGGCCCTGGCTGTGTCTGCAGCTGTACCCACGGTGGTCGCGTCCCTGAAGGGGTCCCCCTCGCTCTCCTCGGCTGTGGGGCTCTGCCCGCGCATCCCTGCCACCCTGACCCTGACCCCCGACCATGGGGGCGGAGTGAGGCTTCCCCAAACCCGTGCCTCTGGCGGTGACTGGGGCTGCGGATCCCCGCGTGCGGCTTCGGGAGGTCTCCGGGCCAGAGCCGGCGTGAGTCTGGGCCAAGGCCGGAGCCGGTGGAGCGGCGGCGTTGGAGGTGGCCGTTGTGTAACCGCGAGGCTGTGGGCGAGGGGACGGCGGTCCCCGTGTGTGGGGAGAGGGGGCGGCGAGGAGCAGGCGGGGAAGAGCTGCTCAGGGCTGTGCCAGCCATGACCCAAATAGCTCAGAACACAGCACTCATCCCCTCTGCGCTTTTCTGGGACCCCCTCCACGCCCCCTGAGCTCTCCAATCCCAGCCCCCTTTTCCCAGGAGCAACCCAGGACGGAGCCCAGGGGCTCAGGCCCCATTGGCAGGGCCAGGACCCGTCCTGGGGCCACATCGGGACTCCCAGCACCCCCACCCGTCCCCAGCTCAGCCAAGCCTTTCTCCTCATTAATCTCAAAGTCAAGGACTTGAATTAAACTGGGTCAGGGGACAGCTCTTTCGCCCATTGGAGCTGCCCCGAGCCGGGCCCCTTCCCCAGGGACCCCGGCTTCTGTGAGGTTCCCACACCGGCCCCACCCTCGGGACCCGGTCTGTCATTCCGAGGTCCCCAAACCCAGCCTCATCTCGGCCCTCACCCCTGCAGCGCCCTGACCACCCCTTCTTTCTTGGGACGGGCAAGAAGCTTCCTCTCCCAGAGCCCCTTCATTTTCCAGCCCTGGCCCTCAGCCCTGGGGCCCCTTCCCCATTTCAGACTGTCAATCCCATCCCAGCACCGCAGAAGCCAGCGTTTTCCCCTCCACCGTTATCAGGTCCGCTGTCTCCTGGGTCCCACCTTATCTGGGACATATTCACCTGCTCTGATCCTGTGGGGCTGGGTCATCTTTTAGGGCAGGGAGAGTAGACCTACCCTCCCAATGACCCTGGAGGCCGGCTTCCCAGGCAGGTATCAGACACCCGGGAATCCGGGCCCCCCTCCCCTCCTCTCCATGAACTCAGGGGTCCAGGCCCCCAGCCTTCCCTTATTTAGAGAGCTCGAGGTCTGGACCCCCAGCGCGCGTCCCAGGAGAACCTCCAGGCATGAGCGCCCCAGGCTCCTCCTCCTTCCGAAACCCCAAAGTCCGGGCCGGCCCCCACCCTCCGGGGGAGCTCAGGAAATCTGTGACCCAGCACCCTCCTCCCTCGGGACCCAGGAGCTCCGGGCCCCAGCCCTGGCCCCCAGGCCCTGGCGCCCGGTCCCACCTGCTGGTATTCCTGCTCTTGGGGCGCGAAAACGCTGGGCACCGGGCGGAGCTGGAAGTCGGCGCGGGGCAGCTGGTGGAGGAGATGCACCCAAGCCGAGGGCCGGTAGCCCGGGGGCGCCCCCATGGCCCCCGGGGGAGGGGGCAGCGGGGCGGACGCCGGGGCTGCGGGAGCCTCCGGAGTCGAGCGGGGCGCGGGCGGCGCGGGGTCTGGCTGGGCTCAGGGGAGCGGGAGCGGGGGGGAGGCAGGGGGTGGGGGGCGGAGATTGGGGGGAGGGAGGTGCGGGCCGGGCGGGGACGGTGCTGCCCCTGGTGGTCGCGGCGGGGACTGCGGGAGTCAGGAGGCCCCGGCGCTCCGCCCGCCCTGGTCGCGGCTCCCACCTGCTGCCCGCGCGGGTACCGCGCTGCTGGCGTCGGCGGCATCCGGACAGCTGGCTTGCATCGCGATTGAAAACAGCCCTCCTTGTCCATACGAGACCACTCATACTGTTATTTCACCCTAAAACATAACGATCCCTTTATCCTTATGGAGAACCTTCATGTCTGTGTAAAGGTTGCTAATAAGTACAGAGCATTTTACAAAGAACGGCCAATTCCATGGATGAAAAGTCCTCTGTGTATGAAAGTGCTCCCACCTGTAAAAGATGCCCTTATTTGTGTAAAATCTCCGTCCCACTTTTATTCCTAGCCTGCATAAGGACACAGCTTCTAAGCACAAACCCTCCTATGTGTACAGGCTACTCCAGAATGTATGGAAAAATCCACACGCCTGTGTAACAAGCCTTCATACTGCATAAGGACCCCTTCTACCTGCATAAGGACCCTGGTCATCTATATAGGGGCCCTTCCCATCCTGTAAACTGACTCGGGATTACTTCGGTGTGTACAAGGACCCCTGTCCCTTGGCATTCGCCGTACAGTTACAGAGTATTTTTCCAGCCACTCCCCATGTTACGTCTCACTGGAATCCTCCAATGCCACACCGATAGATGGGGAAGTGCTAAACCTGGGAGGGGACTTGGCCACCCCGACATGGTCACCCAGACTGTCACTATTGCAGCCAAAACTAGGTGCTCAGGAATCTGGCCCCAGGGGTCCCCTCTTGCTGTAGGGCAGGGTGAGACTTTGCCATCTGGAAACCACACACGTGGCCTCTCTTGTGGGAAATGGGATGACTGGAAGAAAGGGAGATTAGTGCTCCACTTACCCCATTTCCATATTTTGCTCCAGATTGGCAAGAAAGGGCTAGGGAAAAGAGGAATCCTGGTGGTAGTGGAGGTGGTGGTGATGATAATGATGGTGGTGATTATGTTGGTGATATGATGGTGATGATGATGGTGGTGGTGATGACAGTGATGGTGGTGATGATGGTGATGGTTATGATGATGATGGTGATGGTGATAGTGGTGGTGGTGATGGTGGTGATGATGGTGGTGATGGTGATGGTGATGTTGGTGATGGTGATGGTGGTGATGGTAATGATGGTGGTGGTGGTAGTGGTGATGGTGATGGTGATATGATGGTGATGATGATGGTGATGATGATGATGGTGATGATGATGGTGGTGATGGTGATGGTGATGGTGATGATGGTGGTGATGGTGATGGCAGTGGTGATGGTGGTGATGCTGGCAGTGGTGGTGGTGGTGATGGTGGCAATGGTGGTGGTGATGGTGTTGGTGGCAATGGTGGTGGTGATGGTGATGGTGGTGGTGGTCATGTTGGTGTTGGTGATGGTGGTGATGGTGGTGGTGGTGGTGGTGGTGGTGGTGGTGGTGGTGGTGGTGTGGGGGTGGGGGTGGTGGTGGTGGTGGTGGTGGTGGTGGTGGTGGTGGTGGTGGTGGTGGTGGTGGTGGTGGTGGTGGTGGTGGTGGTGGTGGTGGTGGTGGTGATGGTGGTGGTGGTGGTGGTGGTGGTGATGGTGGTGGTGGTGGTGATGGTGGTGGTGG
>NW_026656820.1:0-5436 GCF_009828535.3 Hylobates moloch | reverse complement strand
GACCAAGAAGACGGGAACAGCACGGGGCACTGGGAGCTGCAAATGCCCCCGATACTGAGAGATGGAGAAAGGTATGGCTATGGCTGACACAAAATATTACTCAACATTTATTAAAGGCCTAAATGGAGAACATAACGCTAACAAACCCTTAGGTAAAAACACGGGAAAATTTGTATGGCCTGGGGTTAGGCGAAAACTTCTTAGACATGACACCAAAAGCATGATTGATAAAGGCATGATTCATAATATATATGTATTATATATATAAAATATATATGTATATATTATTAACATATACTTATAAGTATATACATGTATATATTATATGTACATACATATATAAAAGTATACATATGGCCGGGTGCGGTGGTTCACGCCTGTAATCGCAACACTTTGGGAGGCTGAGGTGGGCGGATCACAAGGTCAGCAGATGGAGAACATCTTGGCCAACATGGTAAAACCCCATCTCTACTAAAAATACAAAAATTAGTTGGGCATAGTGGTGTGCACCTGTAATCCCAGCTGCTCTGGAGGCTGAGGCAGGAGAATCGTTTGAACCCTGGAGGGGGAGGTTGCAGTGAGCTGAGATCATGCCATTGCATTCCAGCCTGGGCCACAAGAGGAAAACTCCGTCAAAAAAAAAAAAAAAAGAAAAGTATACATATGTAAGTATATATGTCTATATTATATATATATGAAAGTCTTTTCAGGTATCTTAGTAATTAATTAGAAAATCTGCACCAGGGACTGCTAATTTAACATGTTATTTATTGACTGAGAACATGTGACCCATTGTCAGCATTCACACTGAAGCCTTGCTGCAGCTGTACCAACTGCTGCAGTGAGATGCATTCTTGATTTATGTTATGTTTTCCAGACTTCTCTTTTCTGTCCTCATTGAAAAGACAGCCAGCTTTTGTAACCTTGCCTTGGGGATGTTAGCAGGAGAAATGTTGGCAATTCAAGGCTCTTCTGGTTTTATAAGAAAACCAGATTTTGCTGGGAGGCCTGGAGTAGAGGAGAGGGCCTTGGAGAAGGAAAAACGGGAGGAGAGACCTTCCTAGAGGTCAAGAGGAGGTGAGTGTTTTCCCTTAAGTGTCCCTTCCTAACGCTCTCTTGAGAGGTCTCCAGCTCCTAAATAATTCCTGCCACCTAAATAGAATCAGGTTCATCAGATTCAAAGGCATTAGGAATGCTAGGAATTTGGGGGACTTCAGAGATTACCTGTGACTACTAAGCATAAGGAACTATTTTCTGTGCACGTGGTTATTATGTCCATTGCATTTGTATGGTGGAAACACTATACATATAATGAGGTGCTATTGTGCCTCTCTTTCTAACTCTGCGTTCAGTAACATGTTGCTGGTATAGCTTGAAACTAGTCATGGTGGCAGTATTTCCACCATAGAAATCAGCACGCACTACAAATCAGGGCTTGATTTGTTTTTTGTTGATTGTCTAATCTTAAGAAAGTGATGGAAAATAATAACACTACAGATTATATTTTAAAGTGTGTTCTGCCTGTGGTTTTACATTGTGAATACATAGAGAATTGAGAAAATATTCTTTCAGTATTTGAAAACTATTATCTAATTCAGTAAAGAAGTCTTGGCAGATCATCATGAATTTAAATTTTCCTAATGTACGTCTTCATTGTTTTACTTTTCTCTTCCTCACTAATGTATAGGAAAATACAACCCATATTCATGTCAGAGCTAAAGTCATAGGTTAACGATGTGAGCAACTTCTTTGTTGAAATAGGATTGATAGTAATGAAGCATTTATTCATAGTAAAATTTATAAGAAATTTATGCATATGAACACACCATTTTTGGAAGAGCCAGTTGTTAAACAATTATCCATACACCATTGCCTGAGCAGCACACCACTGCTTTTCTTCACTCTATTTCAACCTTCCCATCATTAAAAGCTTTTGCAATTTAGTTTTTTTCTTTCTGTTTTGAAGTTTCTATGCCTCTTACAATTTATAATCTTTTAAGCCAATGTCATGTTCAAAATTGTACCTTCCCTTTCCTCCCCGCTCCCCAGTTCTGAGGTTTTTCTCCCCCTACTTGCAGGTATTTTTTGCTCCACACTCTGGTTCATTTCCTCATTGCTTCTGTTTTAGACTAAAAACATAATCCCTACCTTCATTCTATTCTGTAACTTGGCCTATACAATAAGAAAATATATATACTAGGCTTTGAGTAATTCTGCATGGTGATTCTTCTTAGTAGTACCAGTACCAAACTAGTTTCTAGCTTGCTAGCATCCTCCTCTGTAAGAGTGAGTTGAATCGTGTGCCTTGCAGAAGGACCAGCTCCCACATCATTGTTACAAGCTGTTGACAGTCTCCTTTCTCTCTCATACTTTGTATGGACCTAAGAATCCTTGGTAGGTAGGAAGGGCCAAGATAAACCAAGTTGAGGCTATATCCTGCTACAACTGCTATAATCCTGGCCCAACTCACAAACACCACCAGGAGAATGGGACTTACTATCTCCCAGTTTGGAGGCCCACCTCAACAGCAGTGGTGCTTGTGTTTAGAGAAGGCAAAATTAATCCACTTTCAGGAGTCAATTTAGCAGACTATATCAGTAGGAGAGGTTGCAGGAATCCACAGCTCTCAAGAAGCTCTTAATAAATATATTGGATTCACATATTTATATAAAATAAACACACACGCTAGAACGTCTTCCTTTTTAACATATTCAGTTCGCCACTTTATTCCTTAACTGAAATGAAATTTAGGGTGAGGTTTAGACAAGCAGAAAGAATGGGGAAGACATACTGGAAGGATATGTGTGGTAGATTTGAAGTTCAATGCCATTTTAGGCATGTCCTTCTGTATCATTCTATTACCATGATGTGATGGGCAACGAGCGAAATTCTGTCTCAAACCAAACAATTAGATAACTAACCCACGACTAAAACTGCGTAACTTAAAAAAAAAAAGTCTAGGAGGTATTATGTTCACTCCCTGCAAGCCAATAAAGGCCACGTCTGGGGCATACATCTAAGAAAATAATCCTAAAGATAGTGATGGTCACAGATGTGTTCTGTACGGTGTTATTTATTAAGAGCAAAAATGGGAAACAACCCAAATATCAACAAAATGGGACTGAACCCTTGCAAATTTACTAAAATAACTCAAAACTGTTCAGCATTATGCACAAGATGAAGATTTTAATAAAGTGAAAAGACAGGAAACATAATTACTAATGATTATTGGTTTATTTTTCATGCCACTTCATTCCACAAAAAGATTTCAGATATCTTACAAAAAGACACACTACAAATATTAAAATGCTATCTGAACCAGAAGCAAAATCAGAAAGGCATATAAGCCAAAGGGATCTGCCCAGCTTTCAAAGCTGACCACGGCCGTGCGCAGTGGCTCTGTCCGTAATCCCCGCACTTCGGGAGGCCGAGGAGGGAGGATCGCTTGAGGCCACGAGTTCGAGACCAGCCCGGGCAACAGAGCAAGATCCCGCCTCTACAAAAAATTTAAAAATTAGCCGGAAACCAGAGGCTGGGGACAGGGCTGAGGATTGCTCCCGCCCCTCGGAGGCGGGAGACTGAGGGTCACTCCTAGTCACTAGAGGCCGGGAGCCCCGGACCGCTCCCGCCCACCTCCGCGGACGAGCGCCGCCCCTCCCACCCCATTCCCTGCGGTCTGAACGTTCAGACCCTCTCGGTCTGGGAGATCCCGGAGAACCACCCACGGGGCTTTAAAAAATGTTGGTGCTCAACACCTCCCCGGAATGGGGCCCGCCCTATCTCGGTCGGGGAGCGCGGGTCCTCCGTGTCCACCCAGCGCCACCGTCCGCGGGTCCGCTTTGCGCAGGCGCGATGTCCCCCATCACCGCCCCCCCTTGACCCGGGCGTGGTGCGCGGGTCGGGTTTCCCGCCGGCTCTACCCGGTGTGGTGCGCAGGCGCAGTCTGCGCGGGGCCTGGCGGGACTGCGCGGCGGCGACTACAGACGTGTCGGGGGTCCGGGGCCTGTGGCGGATGCTGAGCGCTCGGCGCCTGGTGCGGGTCAAGGCGGTGAGTCCCTGCCACGGACCGGGGCGGGGCAGGCGGGGGGCGAGGCGGCGGTAGGAGCCGGACGGTCCCCAGTGGGTCCGAGCGGAGCGGGCGCCGGGTCCCCGCGCCCCCTGCTCGGCGATCGGGAAGGGGCTGGGAGAGCCCTGGGCCTGTGCGAGGGGGAGCCGCGGGGCGTACTCGGGGGCCTGGGGAGCTCGGTCCTTAGCAGGTAGTCCGCGTCCCGGTGAAGGTCACGACCCCGCGGGCTTGCTGGGCGTCCCCTCCGCTGCCCTGGTCCGGGCCTGGGGTCCGGCGACCTCGCGGGCTGAGGTAGCTCCTCGCCTCAGTGCCTGGCGGGTGGACTCGGGGAGGAGTCGCGTCTGCCCAAGGTCACCGGGGTGGAGCCCTGGCTGGGCTGGGCCTTTGCCGCCCTCTGCGCGGGTTGTCCTGAGGGGGCCGCCCGCAGCCCGTGGGTGGGGCTGGCGGGGCGGGTGAAACCGCCCGGGTGGGTGCGAGGCGTGGCCGGGCTGGGCCGGGTGGGCGTCCGGTGGGAAGCGCGGCGCGCCCGAGCTTGGGCTTGCAGTTCCCCTTTCCAGAAAGCGCAAATCTGTGCATGTCCACTTCGAGACCTTGTAAGTTAAGGACCTCTACTTTGGGTCCTGTTTGGTGGCCCTTGTGCCACCAAAAATGTGCCCGTGTTTAAAAGCAGCTGTGCCAGTGTTTAAAAATCAGACGGAGAGCTTAGGGCATTGACCGAGCGAGGACGCCGGGACCTGTGCTTGCCTGTGCGCTGAGTGCCTCGAGGGCCGGGCTCGGTTTAGTCCAGGATGATGGTCAGGGTTCCACTGCCCTGAGGCCTTGCTCTGAGTTTGTCTGAATGTGCCCTCTACGATTGCATCATCAGAATCGGCTTTCTAGGGTTTTATTTAATCAAGCTAAATTGGATAGGTTTAGTTTTTCGGTTTTTTTAAATGGACTTACCCAGACACCTCCTTAATTACAAAGTAATTTTAAATTGCAGAGTAAAAATCTCAGTAGGAACCAAGGCATTCAGCAATATTGATTTGAACTATGCCTTTAATTGTGCAGTTTTCTCCTTTTTGAAATAGCTATTAAAAATCTCTTTGAATTAAATGTGAGGATTAGTCATACAGCTATCCTGTCAACATCAGAAAGCATGTAAACCGTTCTAGTGTGTTGCTGTGGTCGGCGCTGACTGAGCAGAGACCCCCGCGGCATCTTGGGCTCTTAAGAGCTGCTAGGAGGGCGTCCACAAGCAGGAAATAAAGCCCATGGTCAGTGGGGCTTTTTAGAGGAAATGGTAGCTTGTGATTGGAGAAAAGCTAGAGCTAGTGCCTTTGTCCTCAACCCAGATGGTGCCCAGTGTTCCTTCTGCAGACTAAGACCCC
>NW_026656819.1:4759-5437 GCF_009828535.3 Hylobates moloch | reverse complement strand
TCCTCCATCCAGCTTTGTTCCATTGCTGGTGAGGAACTGCGTTCCTTTGGAGGAGGAGAGGTGCTCTGCTTTTTAGAGTTTCCAGTTTTTCTGCTCTGTTTTTTCCCCATCTTTGTGGTTTTATCTACTTTTGGTCTTTGATGATGGTGATGTACAGATGGGTTTTTGGTGTGGATGTCCTTTCTGTTTGTTAGTTTTCCTTCTACCAGACAGGACCCTCAGCTGCAGGTCTGTTGGAGTTTACTAGAGGTCCACTCCAGACCCTGTTTGGCTGGGTGTCAGCAGCGGTGGCTGCAGAACAGCGGATTTTCGTGAGACCACCAATTCCGCTGTTTGATAGTTCCTCTGGAAATTTTGTCTCAGAGGAGTACCTGGCCCATTGAGGTGTCAGTCTTTCCCTTCTGGGGGGGTGCCTCCCAGTTAGGCTGCTCAGGGGTGAGGGACCCACTTTAGGAGGCAGTCTGTCCGTTCTCAGATCTCCAGCTGCGTGCTGGGAGAACCACTACTCTCTTCAAAGCTGTCCGTCAGACAGGGACATTTAAGTCTCTGGAGATTCCTGCTGACTTTTTGTTTGTCTGTGCCCTGCCCCCAGAGGTGGAGCCTACAGAGGCAGACAGGCCTCCTTGAGCTGTGGTGGGCTCCACCCAGTTCGAGCTTCCTGGCTGCTTTGTTTACCTA